>NC_082662.1:62669630-62972661 GCF_025265405.1 Mesoplodon densirostris | reverse complement strand
GCAAGGGAAAAACAAAAATTAACACACAAGGGAATCCCCATAAGGTTACCAGCTGATGTTTCAACAGAAACTCTGCAAGCCAGAAGGGAGTGGCAGGACATAATTAAAGTGGTGAAAGGGAAAAACCTACAGCCAAGATTACTCTACCCAGCAAGGATCTCATTCAGATTTGATGGAGAAATTTCACATCCTCGCTGGCACTTGCTTTCTCCCTAGCTCTCTTTGTGTTGCAAGAATGACTGTGTATGTTCATAAGCCTACAAAACGGATATTTGTTTTGATTTAGATGGAGACTCACTGCACTAATTTATTTATGGTTAGCTGAGTTTTGTACTTTTTGTGGTTCTGGACCACTATAATCCAGTTTGTCAGTGAACAGAGTCTCCGGCCACATCAACAGGTCATTTCTGATAAGGAAGGTAAAGGAAAGTTTGCTCCAGGCACACTTATATGCCTACTCTGCACACAACAGTACCAGGGATAGAAATATGAGAAAGATATGGCCTTTTCCATTAAAAAGCTCCCCATTCTATGGACTTCCCTGGTGACACAGTAGTTAAGAATCCACCTGCCAGTGTAGGCGACATGGGTTCGATCCCTGGTCCGGGAAGATCCCACATGCTGTGGAGCAACTAAGCCTATGTGCCATAACTACAGAGCCTGTGCTTTAGAGCCTGTGAGCTACAACTACTGGGCCCCCACACCACAACTACTGAAGCTTGTGCACCCAGAGCCCGTGCTCCACAACAAGAGAAGGCACCACAATGAGAAGCCCGTGCACTGCAATGAAGAGTAGCTACCACTCACTGCAACTAGAAAAAGTCTGCATGCATCAACAAAGACCCAATGCAGCCAAAAATAAATAAATAAATTAATTGGGAAACACAAAAGCTCTCCATTCTAAAAGGAAGACTGCAGTCGAAGATAATGTGTACAACAATAGTATGAATGAGGATTCACAGAGAAGAAATTCATTCATTCATTCATTTGTTCACTAAATATTTCATGAGGGCTAACTATGTGTCAAACAAAATGATGTTTTGCCCAGATGTGGGATCAGGAAAGACTTTGAGCACAGAAGTGCAACTGAGCAGTGTTTTAAAGGGTGAAGAGAACTTTACTAGTTGGACTCTGTGGTAGATAATTGATGAAGATGTCTGCAGTTGTTCCTTTCTTTGTATCTGAGACTCTGAAATGAATTCTGTATCTCTTCTCATGAAGAAGTAAAGTCTACATTTTTTCCTACCTTGTTCTTCCCTCCATGGATCTGGGATGGCCACCTGATCTTGCTTTGGCCAAGCAACTACAGAAGAAGTATTGTTGTATCAGTTCTAAGTTTCAACCTCAAGAGGACTTGCATGCTTCCACTCTCTCTTTGGAATCCTGAGACAACCATACAAACAAGTGTAGGCTTGTCTGCTGGATAAAAAAAGACATGTGGCTCAACCACTCCAGATAATAGCCATCCACCTCCAGAAGCAGAGAGCCTAGCTGCAGAACTGCATCAATGATCCCAGCCGAGACCAGAGAGCCATCCAGGTTAGCTCGTTCCAAATTTCTACCACACAGAATCATGAAGCAAATAAATGAGTGCTGTTTCAAGCTGAAAAATTTTGGAAGGGGTTGTTATGCGGCAAAAACTTAATAACAAAACATCACCTTCTAGAGGGTAGAAATAACATATGCAAGGGCACTGAGGAAAGAATCATCAAGATAGCTTCAAGGATCTATGAGAGATTCAATGTCCCCATTAGCGCCGTTCAAGCTACAAATGTTGGGAATCCAATTCAAGCCATTTTGAGCCAATAAAGGAAATTTATTGGTTCTCATAGCTGGGAATTGCAAGGGGGTGGATCCAGCTTCAGAAATAATTGGGTATAGGTTTCTAAGTAATGCCATCAAAACCTTGTTCTACACTCGATGCTGTTTTCATCTTGTCAACTAAATGATTATTAGATTCTCTTTGTGTAGTGAGAAGAAGACCATAGAGAAGTTTTAGGCTTCCATTGTCTTCCCTGTTAGTTAGTCCCAGGATGACCCTCTCACCTTCAGTGTGCATCTAGGACTTCTAAAAGTGCTCTGATTGTGGAGGAGGTGGGGCAAAATTCATAAGACCACAGGGAGAAGGAAGAGTTTCCAAAATGAAAAGAGGTATTCTATCACCAGAAAAAATAGTTTGGAAGAATGACTGTGAGGAATTGCAAATAATAGCTTTCCTTCATTAGTTAGTAATTTTTCAATTGTCAAGCAATAGAATGCTCATCTCCATCTGATTTATTTAATAAGTAAATTATAAGTAGTTTTTTAAATCATGTAACTTAATACAGGCATATCTAGTTTTATTGTGCTTATTAGCTTTATTGTGCTTCACAGATACTATATTTTTTTACAAATAAAAATTTTGTGGCAATGCTGTTTTTAGCAAGTCTATCAGCACCATTTTTCCAATATTTCCTCATTTCCTTTCTCTGTGTCATCTTTTGGTAATTCTCACAGTATTTCAAACATTCTCATCATTATTATATTTGTACGGTGATCTGTGATCAGCGATCTTTAGTGTTACTACTACGATACACTGAAGCCTCAGATGATGGTTAGCATTTTTCAGCAATAAAGTATTTTTAATTAAAGAAAGAATTATAGACAGATGCAATAGATAATAGCAGGGAAACTAAGCAAAGATTTTGAAGTCAGAAACCCTAGGTTTGAATATAAACTCAGCAACTAGCTAATTACATGACTATAGTCAAGTTATTTAAACTCTCGGAGCTTTGGGTTCTTCACCTGTAATAGTTCCTCAAAGAGTTAATGTAAAGGTAAATTAGCTAGAGTAAAGCACCAAGTGTATAGTCAGTACTTTTAAAAAAATGTCCCAATTAATAGTCCTGTGCTATCTTCATAGTTGTGGAGATTTTAATATTAATTGACATGCCGTACACAGTGTTAGTTCCCTTACATACATCATCTGTAATTTGTATGACAACCACAGCCAGAAACCATGGTTAGATAGATGTCTGTCATTACATTGTGTTAAATTGGTTGGAGAAGAAAGGGTCTAGAGCCATGGGAATCCATCAAGAGGCTATCACACTTGTGTTCAGATGGGGAGTTCTCTTTAAGACGGTAGTAGTGAGATGGAGAAGGAAAAACTACTTAGTATTTGGCACTTGGAGGACAGATGTTGTAACTGATTGGCTATGGTGGCGAGGAGTAGTAAGGACTTAAATAATAACTCTTTTCATCTAATCCCTCTGACTAAAAACAACTCATGATAAAGCATTGATTTGGCAGAATATTCTAATGAAGAGGTAAGGCTGTAAAAAGACATACCCTAAAATGACATACTAGGCAGCATTTGACTTCTTCACTCAGTACTAGTAGATATTCCTCAAGTATCTACTATTTCAGAGTCAATGCTAGGTATTAGGTAGATATACATAATAAAACTTTACCAACTGAAAGATGTACAGAGAAATGATATCAATGCTTATCTTGGCTTTTTGGTTGTAAATAACAATAACGACAAAAAACCCACCCCAAATTGGCATTCAAAAAGGACTTTTATTGATGAAATAACTGAAGAGTATAGGGCTTTAGAAATAGATGAATCTTGGTACTCAAATAATGTATGAAAAAATCTGGATTTTTATGTCTTTTGTCCAGCTTCAGTCTGCATTGGTTTCATTATCAGAAAGGTTCTATTTTCATGATGGCAAGATGGCCAGCAGCAGCTCCAGGCTGTCATCCTACTAGTTAAGCAACCTCAGTAGGAAAAAATGCTCCAACTTCTCATAACTTAATAGTTCCAGCAAATATTGCTGATGGAGATATTAGCCTAATGTGGATCATATTTCCCTTCTTGAACTAGTTACTATGGTCTGGGGTTGACCCTAATGAACCTCATGAACTAGAATAAAGGAAAATGGCTCCAAAAAGGTTGATCAAAGTGTTATTTCAAGAATCAAGGGAGAATGTATTTTTTAAACATCTTTATTTAAGTATAATTGCTTTACAGTGGTGTGTTAGTTTCTGCTCTATAACAAAGTGAATCAGCTTTACATATACATATATGCCCATATCTCCTCCCTCTTGCATCTCCCTCCCGTCCTCCCTATCCCACCCCTCTATGTGGTCACAAAACCCCAAGCTGATCTCCAAGGAAGAATGTACTGAGTGATCAAAAATTACAGATGTCAATTATACTATCAAATTGATTCAAGCAAGGACACTTTTTGTTGCAAATAGCAGAAATTAATTCAAACTAGCTTAAACCAAAATGGAATTTGTTATAAGAATCTCATGGAATCCAAGAACAGGAAGTGCAAGAGGACCTTACAAGGACCTGAAATGAGGAAATGAAAATTATTGGCATTACCACTGCCTCTCTCTCTCTTTATCTTTATAGCTATGTGAAGTCTTTTTCTCTGCAAATCTTCTGTATTTTGGATATGTCCTGTCTCCGTTTCTCAAGGCACAAGACTGTCCCACAATTCTGGAGTTTATATCTCCTCGGTCTCAGCCACTTGAAATAGACCAAGATTACCTTCTCTCACTCTCAATTAAAAATTTAGGAGATAGCATCTTATTAGTCAAACATGGATCTAGGGACCACTTTGTTCCAACCAAGTGTGGCATGCAGACTATGTTAAACCCACTCCTGCATAAGGAGGTAGCTCTTGGAAAAAGGAGGCTATTATAATGTGGATAAAATACCAAAAATAGTCCACTCACGACAACCTCACCAACTCTGAGAGAAGACCTTGTCCTTGTTATGAAACCCCATCATCATCTTCTGGACCTTAGTAAATACACAAAGATACAGAAACTTCATCTTTAAGTAATGCCCATACAACAATATAAAAAATTCAAGGCAGAGCCTCTAACAATGAAATCCAATATCAAAATCAATACTGCATGTTTAACACACTGGTCAGATATGTCAGGAGGCTAGACAACAAGGGAAAACTCACACCACTTGCTTACTTACCTATTGGCAAGTTGTGGACAAGAAATTAATTCATTCTAAAGAACATTTATTCATTTCTTACAAATTTTCAAAAGAATTATCAGAAAGTAATGAAACAGATGATAAGACAGAATGATTTGCCTCAAAGGTTTACAGACTAGTTAGGGAGACAGACAACTAAACTGATGATTGGAAAGTAGCTATGATATGTGCTAAAATGGCACATGCTCAGAATGCTGCTGGATTTTAGAGGATCAAACATCTTGTCTCAAGGAGTGTATCAGTTTGCTAGGTCTGCCATAACAAAATACCACAGACTGGGTGACTTAACAGAAATTTATTTTCTCACAGTTCTTGAGGCCAGAAGTCTAAGACCAAGGTGTTGGCAAGTTTGATTTCTTCTGTGGCCTCTCTCCTAGGCTTGCAGATGGCTGTCTTCTTGCTTTGCTCTCACATGGTCTTTTCTCTGTGTGAGGGCAACCCTGATGCCTCTCTAGGTGCCCAAATTTCCTCTTCCTATAATGACACTAGTTGGATTGGATTAAGGCCCACCCTAAAGACCTCATTTATCCTTAATCACTTCTTTAAAGTCCGTATCTCCAAATACAGTCACATTCTAAGGTAATGGGGGGTAGGGCTTCAATGTGTTAATTTGGGGGAGAGGGGACACAGTTCAGCCCTTAACAAAGAGAAAGAGTAATTTTCCAGAAGGATGATACCTGACTCAGCCTTACATGATAAGGCAGGAGAGGGTCTAACCTTGCAGGAACAAAGGTGTAAAAGCAAGAGTGAGCAGCATGCTTATCAATGGAATCTCAAGTAGTTTGGTATGGCTGAAATATAGGATACATATGAGAGGTTAGAATTTGGTAAAAGATGAAGTTGGAGAGGTAATTAGGGATTGAATTATAACAGGTTGGGATTTGGTAAAAGATGAATTGGAGAGGTAATTAGGGATTGAATTATAAAAGGTTTGGTATTGGGGTGGGCTAAACCATGGTAACAAATATGCTTCAAAATGTAGTAGATCAAACACAAGTTTTTTTTCCTCCCTCAAATAACAGTCCAGGGTGAGTGTTACTGATTCACCAGGAGCTCTCTTCCACACAGTGATTCAGGGACCATATTTTCTTCATGTTAAGGCTCTCATCTCTGTGGTCAAGTTTGGGTTGCTATGTCCAGCACTTTCTCTTTAAGGTCTGAACCAGCAAGTGGCACACTTCACTCCTGCTATTGTGTCCTTGGTGAGAACTAGTCATATGATCTCCCCTGATTGCCTGATTATGGATGTTATAATATCATAAGGGGGGTTAGCTGGATAAGCCTTTCGTGGATGTAATTCTATTATGGAAAGCATTTTGTACGTAGGAGCTGTCTCCATCAGTCTTGTAAGTCATACAAAAGAATTTAGACTTTTATACTGAGAAAGAGAGCATAACTCTGGGGATTTTAAAGCAAGAATGACATGATTAAATTTTAATTTTAAAATAAAAGAAAGAATTTGTGGGGCAATACTAGAAGCAAAGATATAACATTGAGGTTGTTTTGGAAATTCTGGCAGGTGGTTCTGAATTAAAGCAGTGCTGGTAGGTGAGGAGAAGATGAAACAGATTCTAGTGATATTTCAGAAATAGACTCATCATGACTCCTGACTGATTTCATATGAAGAAGGAGGAAGAGAAGAATTCTAGGTGTGTAGTGATTTCTGGCTTGGGTGAATGATGAGATTTTGGTAACATTAAATGAGGGGAAACAGATTGAGAGAAAGTCTCACTTTGAAATGTACTGAGTTTGAGACTTTTGTGGGCTATCCAAATGGCAGTATCCAATGGGTTGTTGTATATATGCATTATATTTTCAAGAGAAAAGATGAAGCTTAAAAATTGATCTTATAATTATTACAATAATGGTAAGAGATAATTGAAATCACATGTGGATGAGGTCATCCACAGTAATCATAGATCTACGTAATGACAGAAAAATGTTGATTTCCAATTTCCATTTTAAACCCCCAAGAAAGATTTAAGTAAAAGGGGAAAGTTTAAATAATGCCAGATTATGAAAGCAGTGATTAGCTGTTTCATAAATATTTAATGGCAAAAAGAAAACAAAAAATTCTCACCAAATATCAGAGATTCAAATACTTAAAGAAGATAATTATCATGAAACAGAAAATTGTTTCAATTAAGAGAGATTTTCTGAACTTGACAAGTCTTTACGCCTGAGTATTGCCATTATATATATAGAGTCAATGAAGTGAACATTTAATTAATAACCCTGTGTTCTTGCAAATATCCATCAAGTATGTTCATAAAGCAAGAGGTGGCCAGTTTATTTTTCCATCCATCTTCCTGGCAAATAACCAGCCCCTTTATGGAAACACTGAGTCACTTACATTTATATTTTCATTAACCTGTTCATTTAAGGATAGGCCCAGTGTAATTACTACTAGATTAAAGATGATCATGTGACCACTGAGTTAGAAACATGAATCAAAGACTCCAATGAAAGTTCCTATAAGGTGATAAAAAAGGCCAAATAAACAACTAAATAATATCCAGATGTTAGAAAAATGCTTGAAATTTCTTCAGATGATGCTACTAAATTCAGAAAATAAAAATGTAAAATGTTTTTAAAATATGACACCATCATGGAATACTTCCCCCAATACTATTTCCTTTCAATTAGGAAATTATGATAAATTTTATAAATCATCATTATAATTTTAATAAGGGTCACTTACAAAATATATTTTAGTTAATTGCACTGAAAAACTCTATAGTGATCTGATTTTTGCCTGTCTACCATGGTGCTCAGGCTAAGTGTGATGTTTGGGCTCTGACTTATATTTGATTTCTTAGATTTTCATCCTCTTTCGAGTTCCGATTTCTACTTTTATTTCTATGTCACAAAGTATTTTAAAGAACTCTTTTGCTAAAATGCAGTATGATCTTCCCCTTCTTTTTTAAAAAAAGGATATAAATAGTATTTTTAAATAAATATCTGTAATCCATACTGCAGTCATTTAGCTATAGGATTTGAGTTTGCCTCCAAAGTGCCATCCTTTATTTCAAAGTTAAAGGTTGAATAAGAGTTAACTCTTACCCAATTTGATGAGTATGAAATTATAGAACAAACTTCCTATTCTCTGGGATAATATAAAAGTGAAATATACTTGAAAGTGAAACTAGCCAATTGATTTAAATGATGCATAAATATAATAAAATATGATTAATTTTTATGTTCTTAAAAGTAACCTTCATTTTCATGTTTTATATTTAATTCACCAGGTAAAATGATAAAAGAAGCATTGTGGATTTCTTTAATGGGCATAGACAGTCTGAGGCTATCTAAATAGGTTTTTTGGGGGGAAACCAACTTCAAATGGGATTGAAGATACCTAAAAAGCAGTCTCAGGTATATCTACATTTGCAGTGTGCTCTTCACCTAAATATTCCTTTTGATGTTCCCCAGAGATTTAACTGATTCCCTTTGGATAGCATACTCTTCGTGGATTGTGTAGCTTAAATTCACATCCACATGCTAATGGCTCCCATCTCTCTCCTCTTCAGATCTCCCACCTGTATAACTAACGGCTGGCTGGACATCACATTCAACTTAACGCCACTCAAAACCTGCTTCCCAAAGCCTGCTCCTTCCTCAGGACCCCCGTGCCCTGGCCACCAACCCTAGAATCAACCTGAATGACCTCTATTCCCTCCCGTTGTTATATCCATATATGTGCCAATTCTGTCTCTTTAATACCTGAATCTGTCCATTTGTCTCTTTCCCCACTGTAGCTAAATTAGTTCAAGCAGCCTATGTTACTGCTTTCACAAATGCTTTCTTGTTGCCCTCACCCAATCCTCAGTTTCCCTCACCAAAATCTATTCACTGTGTAGCCAAAGGACCTCTCTTCCACATCAATTCTCTGTGCGGCAGCCAGAGAGATATTTCTAAAGCATAAATATAACCTTGGCACTTTGTTGATCAGAAGTTTTAAGAGTTTCTCATTTCTTCCAGAATAAATTCCAAACTTATTTTCACCACATATATGGTCCTTAATAATTGGGGCCCTTTAAACCTCTATTCTTTGTTTAGTTCCTTAAATGTACCAAGCTAGTCTATAGCATCTTGGACTTGGATGAAGTTTTTCCTCACCTCAAATTCTAACTTCCCTCCCTCACCCCCTAACTTGGTTACTTTATCTCGTACTCTTTTTCAAGACTTAGCTTTGATTTTACTTCCCTGGTGAATTTTTTTCTGACCAGCCAAGGTTGGATTTTATGTTCTTCTTGTGTATTTCTTCAGCACCCTGTTCTTACTCCAGTATTCCACTCATCATATCAAATTTCCTCTCCTTCTTCATAGATTGCAAGTTTCTTGAAGTCCTCCTTGATGGCAGGGACTATTCTTTTTTTTTTTTTTTAACCCATGTCTCCTCAGTGTCTAGCACAAACCCTGAAATAAAGTAGGCACTCAGTTAATATTGGTTGATTAAATCAATGGATACCTATTAGATCCTCCTTACATAGATGTGACAGGTGTTTAAATTTGATTATTACCAGTAAACATCATCTTATCTCAGAAAGGATTCTATTATCAGTTTGTAATTAGTACCTAAAATTTTGACATAAGGGGAGCATTCATTTTGGTAAAAATAAATAAATGTATAGATAAATGAAGAAACAAATAAATATATACACTTTTAGCAGGAGGTGCAGAAATACATACCTCTGGAAGGAGATGAGGAAACTGGTTTAATTCTTAAAACATTTTGTTTAAGATTGATATAAAGGAATAAATACCTGGATTCCTTAAAAACTCAGTTTCTTCTAGTCCCACTTTCTTCCAATTCAAGTTATCACCTTTAAATAAATTAGGGGGGCCTCCCTGGTGGCGCAAGTGGTTGAGAGTCCGCCTGCCGATGCAGGGGATACGGGTTCGTGCCCCGGTCTGGGAGGATCCCATATGCCGCGGAGCGGCTGGGCCCGTGAGCCATGGCCGCTGAGCCTGCGCGTCCGGAGCCTGCGCGTCCGGAGCCTGTGCTCCGCAACGGGGGAGGCCACAACAGTGAGAGGCCCGCATACCGCAAAAAAATAAATAAATAAATAAATAAATAAATAAATAAATAAATAAATAAATAAATAAATTAGGAATAAGTGGACTTTAAATAGAAACAATAACTGGGACAAACTAAGATAGTGGTCAATACATTTAGTTTTTTACATTGTAGCAAATAATATGACTATTAGAAAATTGCTGGAGGGAGGAAGCAACTGGAGAATCTGACACCTAGGAAGTTTGAGAAAATAGAGGAAAAAAGGAAGGGCTTCCTCTGGTTCTTTTCAGTGCCAGTGTCTGGAAAAACAACAGCAGTGTTCTCCTGAGTACCCAGAGTAGAAGAAATGTGTAATGATGCGTAGAAGCCAGCTCTCACATCAGAACGAGTTGTTGGTTTTTCTTTGGGTTTTCAATGTGCATTTAGGAGTGTCTGGAAGTAAAGCATGGCCTGTGCTTTCTATACTCTGATGACCTAGTCTGAGCTTGTCTGAAAGATAATGGAACAAATCATACTGTCCGAAACCCATGAGCAGTAAAGGACTCAGGGTATGGCCATTACACACAGAACATTTATTAACTGTGTTCTATTGCTTAAAATATCTATTATGCTGAGAGAAGATACATGTTGCACTACAAGCTCTAACTTAAGTTACTAGAGTCAGGTACCTTACAATATACTTCACACCAAATAAGTGATGCTCTTTTAATAGTTTATTGAGGAATATTACATGGTCGATCAAAAACACAGAGTTATAGGCATGTTTGGTGGCACTAAGTAAAAACTACATCAGCTTACATCAAGTCCTGTTCTGAATTTCCAATGGCCACAAGTGATTTTTATCTGCTGTATTTCCTCACCCCAAACTCACCATGTTTATGTTCATAACATTCCTATCTTACTCTGAGATCAGCTGCAGTCTCTAATACTAATTTTCTTTTGTTTTTAAATAACATCCATCTTGTTTTGGGCCAAAGGAGCTCTCTTAAATGTGCAAAATGGGGAAAAATGTGTCTTGGGCAAGAACTCCTCCCCCTTTTGAGTGTTTTTGTTGCTACTGCTCCTTCCCCTCTGACTGAAACATTGCTTTCAGCCAGCTGTCCATTTCCTCTTTTCCTAGATTTTAATTGATAAAGTATTTATTCTCCCAGAGGATTGATGAGAGAAAACCAAGCATAAAGTAGATATACTTGGGAGGTGGGGTCTTTCCTGACACTTTTAAATAATGCAGGTCTCGCCACAAACAAGCATGCCTTTCCAGTAAAGAACACTTAAAAAGAATCTAAACAACCTCTGTTCTCTTTCGTTACTGCAACAAAAGAGCTCCAAGTTCCTTAAATCTTGGTTTATTTATGCTGCCATCCAAAGAACCTACGAATGCTCTTCCATTTTGCAGGCTATTAAAATTAAACATTCCTCTGTCAGATCCGCAATCTGATTTTACCTTCGCAGTCAATTTTTCTTCCAGACTTTAGACGTCTTGAATTCTGGTATTTTATTACAAAATAAAATTCCTGTGTAGGAGTACCATCTAGCTTTGGTATGCTATATTTGTTAAATTTTCTGATTAAATAATGAACCAATAAATGAAACCATTACTGAATGAAACATTGTTGTGCCTGTTCTCTAGATTCCACTATTCTCACTTCAACCTCTACACCTTTGCCTGTGCTAATCTTGCACCTGGCATGCACACTTTCTTCTTCTACATCAGTGGTTGTTGTGTGCACTAGAATCACCTGAGAGCTTGTCAAAACAAAGATTTGTCTTCACCCCAGAACTCCAAGGTGGAGCCCAAGAACCTGCATGTCGAACAAGTTCTCCAGAGATGTGAATGACACTGGTCTGGGGACCACATTTTGAGAACACTCACCTAGAGATCAGGTAACTTCTGAGACATACCTTGTATCTCACATTTTTGGGGGGGCAGGGTTGATGTTCTCTCCTATGATTTGAATCTGTATTGTTCTCTACCACTTATAAGTCCTTTTCTTCCGTTTTTTTTTTGTTTTGTTTTGTTTTTTTTTTTTTTTTTTCGGTACGCGGGCCTCTCACTGCTGTGGCCTCTCCCGTCGCGAAGCACAGGCTCTGGACACGCAGGCTCAGCGGCCATGGCTCACTGGCCCAGCCGTTCCACGGTATATGGGATCCTCCCGGACCGGGGCATGAACCCGTGTCCCCTGCATCGGCAGGCGGACTCCTAACCACTGTGCCACCAGGGAAGCCCTCTTCAGTTTTTTATACTTTTAGAAACTTATCACACATGAGTCTGTTATCCAATAACTTGATGCTTTCACATCCTAACTCCAACCAAGCTGAACTTCTCACTTCTTGAAAAGACCAGGAATCATTGTGACTTCATGTTATTTCCTTTCCCTAGCTTACCTTTAATCCTTTTCAACTTGGTAAATTCTGAGACCTAGTTCTAGTGTCCCCTCTTTTGTAAAGTCTTCTTTGAATTTCTTGATAATTACCACTTGTACCCCATTTCTTTGCTCTCATGGATCACTGAACTTAATCAACACCATTGAAAGTATCTGTATATGTTTATTCTGAACTCCTAAGAGACTGGAAGCAGATCATATTTATAGCGTAATCCCTAGTACCAAGCACAATACCTCACTAAAGGCATTTTTTGAAAGAGTACCAATTTTTGGTAAAATAAGGTGTGATATAAAAGCAAACACAATCAATAAAACAACAACGAAACAACCAAACAATAATAGCAAAAAGGAATGTGCTATAGATATAACTTCCCCACTGAATTGCCATGTCCAATATTGAAAAATCAGTTAGTAATCTAGGTGGACCCTCTTATTAAGGCAAAATTCCAGATTCTATTAATAATTTAGGCTGAAGACATGGGAACATCCTGAGTGCTCATCAACAGATGATTGGTTTAAGATGTGGTATATATATATATATATATATATATATATATATATATATATATATATATATATATATATATATATATATAATGGAATGTTACTCAGCCATAAAAATGAATGAAATATTGCCATTTGCAGCAATATGGATGGACATAGAGATTATCATACTAAGTGAAGTAAGTCAGACAGAGAAAGCAAATGTTATATGATATCACTTGTATGTGGAATCTAAAAAAATAAAACAAATGAATCTATATACAAAACAGAAACAGACTCACAGACAGAAAACAACCTTATGGTTACCAGTGGAGAAAGGGAGGGAGAGAAGGATAAATTAGGAGCATGGGATTAATAGATACAAACTACTATACATAAAACAGATAAGCAACAAGGACTTACTATATAACACAGGAAACTATATTCAATATCTTGTAATAACCTATAATGGAAAATAATCTGAAAAAATCTATATATATATAACTGGATCACTTTGCTGTACACCTGAAACTAACACAATATTATAAATCAACTATACATCAGTAAAAAGAAAATAATTTAGACTGAAAGCATGCCAAATAACAGAATGATATATTTATTTTTGTTTCTGTTTATAAGTACTGAGCAGAAAGACTAGGTAAGAAGAAATGAGAAATATCTCCACTTAGTCTAAATTAAACTACCTAGATGAAAATTAGAGGAGGAAGTGAGGAAATATTTAGATTTGCTGGTATATTATAACTGTGTGCAAAAAAAAGTATCTCTAACATCATCCAAAGTGAGAAATTTCTGAAATTAGTTCCCATGACCTCTTATTAACCATTTCTGCCTTTAATGTGCTTCCTCCTAAAGATTTGATTATTTTCCTCAAATCTCTTGGATGTCTTATTACACGTGACTTCAGGATCAAGCCATCTTGGTGGCCTCACTTTGGACATGAACTTCTCCCTTTATTTTTGGTTTAAAATATAAACCACCTGTAACCTCGATGATATTTTGTACAGGATGGTTACGTTTAGATCTGGTGATCAAAATGTACCTTAAAGAGTCAAGAAGAGAAAGTTTAGAGCTGCTAGGTTAGAGGAGGTCCATTTGAGGAAGGAATCATTTTGGCAGCTGACATTACGGCTTCTAATAAAATTGACCAACTGTTTCTTGTGGAAGTTTTGTTTCTGCTGTTATAGCTGCTTTTGTCAGGAAAAGAGATCTGGAGTGTTTTAGAAAGCATGCTTGTGATAATTCAAATGATAAAGTATCTTATATAACTATGACATTTATATCTTCACATTGATGTAGGCAAATTCTCTGGAATTTGTAATATTGTGTGTATTGCCTTTATTAACATATTAGTGGAGATCTCTAATTTCCCTTACTGTCGATTCATGAGCTTTTTTGAAGTTTAGTATTCTTAAAGCTATGCTGGTGTGGGCAGGCCACTTTTGCTGATATGAAAACCAAGCAGGGAGAGACTGAGTTTCCCAAACCTAAATACAGTTAACATGAAGTTAAAGGATGTAGAAGGTTAAAAGAAGTTCAGCTTTGGCAAACTAAACTTACTCAGCAGAAGTAGCTGAATTCCTGAAGTGGAACCATTCACTTTGAGATAAGTGTTATATTTATGGTACAACATCTTCACAGTGATGTATATTACTCTTGTGTATGCTCAGAGACACACGACTGTGAAATAAAAGGAATAGAATTTAATAGGTCAATTTATTGGTTAACTTCGGTAAAAGTCTCAGCTGAAGTTGTTGGTTGAGACCATTTTGTCTTGTGGATAGGTTTGTGTATGGTTTAATGTGTCCCCCTTTCCAGATAATTAAGAATTAAAGTTTCTAACTTTTATCTGTCCTTCTGATGAACTAAAATTCTGTTCTTAAGTCACAGAGACAAGTATGGGTCACTTACTAGACATAATAAGACCCTGAAAGAGAGCCAATAAAGATTTTTTCCACCCTAATTTTCAGTCTGAATTGAATTATATCCTGTGATAAAGTAGTATAGCTACATAATGTTGGGTAAATTTATAAATATTTCTGAGCCTCAGTTTTCTCCTCTGTAGTAAGGTGGTAATGTTACTTGGTCTGTAGGATGTCAAGAGAATTACATGAGAATATAGGTGAAGAGATTAGCAACAGGATGGCATGTCAAAGTTTTCAATAAATTGAGCTATTATTATCATTGTAAGAACAATGAGATCTTTGAAGATTTTATTCTCAGTAACTAGATCCATTCTCTTCTTCCATGTGGTTATTGATTTCAGTGCTTAGAGCATCCTTTAACTTCTCAGTCAACTACCATGAAAGAGACTATCTCAAGACTCCTTGCAGTGTGGTCACCATCTGTGGGGATATGGCAGTAAATCAAAAAGTTAATGCTTCCCTAACTGCTGAGTTAAAAAACTACCATTACCCCTTCCAAAGACATTATTTCCAGTGATACCTAAGCACTAGAAGTAAAAGAGTACAGTGAATTTAGCTATTAAAACTGGATGATTGTAACTGTTCTCACCCCCATTGTTTGCTCAAGGACCAGATCATTGCCCACAGATGAACCAAATAAAGGGTCTTTGCTTCTCCAGTTATCATTCTCTTCTTTCATGTTCCCAGCACCTGTTTATTTGGCACCTGCTATGTGCTGGGTCCTGGCAAATAAAAATGAGTCTGAGCTCATCTTTGCCCTGCAGAAACACCAAAACACATTGCATTGTTTGATAATGTATATTTGGGGAAAACTGCAAATATGTACATTTATATTGGTAAACATCAAGGAGAAACTGTTTTCCAAAACACAGTACTATGTGGGGGAAAAGATAACTGAAGAAGGTACGATTTTTTTCTGACAGGCTAGATGACAGGGTAGATGCAATGAAAATCCAGGAAAGTTAGTGATAACAACCACAAGCAAAGAATTAATAAAGTGTGATGTGAACTCAGAGAAGACAGAATTTATTCCTATCTCAGGTGAATCTGCAAGGCTTCACAGTTCCTTTGAAACTGATGTGGGTCTTGAGAGATGACAATAAATTTATTCACTCATCTATCAAGCATTTGTCAAACCATTCAGTTTATTTATCAAACCATTTCTAAGCATCAGGCACTATGGCAAGTATCTGAGATACAGAGAAGCTATAGCTTTGCCCTTCAGGAGCTAACAGTCTAGTCATGGAAGAGACAGACATGTAAAACATGATTAGACTATAATAGATTTATAATATTAAAATACAATTAATATATTATGTCATACTGATATAATATAACATAATATAATATAATGTAATGTAACGTAATTTCTGAAGGAATTCCTGATTCTACCTTGGGTCTTCAATCATGTGTATGTGTGTGTGTGTCTGTGTGTGTGTGTATGTGTGTATTTGTGTATGGAAGGGAAATCAGGAAAATCTTCCTAGAGAAGACATTTGAGCTAAGACTTGAAGAAGAGAACTTCAGAAAGCTGCCCAGTGGGTTGGAGACATAGGAGCATTCCAAGTGAAGAAGGAAGGAAACTGAATAGTTTTTGGAAACTGCAAAAAGGGGTGTGTCAGGAGTATAGTATAAGGAGATGAGGAATGAGATCTGAGAGTGGGAATGAGCATGGGAATTATGATGTAGACATGACGGAGAAGAAGCTAAAGCTCAGGTAAGGGCCAGATCATAGAAAGCTTTGTTATAAGCACAGGGAGTCACTGAGATGGCTGCTGGGAGTCTGAGCCTGCCATGGAGGAGTCTGGGTCAACCCGATGCATCTAGTTCACCTCTGCCACCCCTTACCCACTCCCAGCCAGCTACGTTGAAATATATACCCTCAAATTCAGGAGCCATGAAATCAGAACCTATTGGTATTATTTGAAAAACTTTGGGAACATGAAATAACACTTTACTTAGTTTGAAATTCTTAGCTTCATCTTTGGATACAGATGTTGTAATTTAGGTCTGAAAATCAAGAGACATAAAACAGTCCTGTATAGGTGCATACATTTTTTTTAAACTGATAAGAGACTTTTTATTTTTCGAGTAATAGTTCAGGAGTGGTTTCTTCCACCTTGAATTGCTTAGAACCTTTACTTCCTTTGTTCTTGGAACATTAACACCTCCATATTTCATTTACTCATTCAGTTCACTAATCTTCCCTACTGGTAGAAGTATTATTGCAAGCACTTTTAATTCTTCTTTTTCTACTGGAGTTTTTGAAGATCAAATAAAGCCTTGGAGGTAACTGCAATTTGAAAGTATTATTTATTTCTCCATCTAGTTACCAGTAACTTGAGCAGCAGAGATGAAAGCCTTTCCTTGTGAACTTCTGGGAACTTAGTTAAGGATTATCTTTCCACCTATTTCCCAGTCCACCACTCTGATATAAACACCACTCAGAGGAACTTGGTTTAGGGTGAAAGCAATGTCATTTTGTACAGAGCGATGTGTGTCACAAAGTATTTGATTAACTAGGGTAGCCAAAGACAAAGTTAATTATTTAGTCAATATTTTACTAGGTTTTTCAGTTATTACCCATTTTACTTTTAATTACATTTCCCGCTATTCTCCATCTGATGTTATGTAAAACATCTACATATCTACACATAAAATCATATTTTTTCAGAAACCTACAGCTGACCTCATTTTATAAAATCATGTTGTTTGCCGTAGGAAAGAAAATCTTCAGAAAAAGCACCATGCTTTTTTAAAAACCCACATCAGGATGTGACAGCAGGATGATAGACAAGAACTACACAGCTTTTACAGTTTGAAGATAAATGGGAAAAATGCCTCTGAGAGTGGATTTCATGAAAAGTATGGGATCAAAGCACTACTGTGTCTGTTAGTCTTTACTGCTACTTTATTTCATAAATTCGGATTAGTCATTAAAAATGTCAAAGGAGTCATATGTTTTCTACAACAGAACAGAACAGAACATTATACACAAGGCCAAGTTACAAAGCTCCAGTTTGCAGCTTTACTGAGGAATGGAGTTCTGAAAAATTTGTGTTCTGGGGACTTTCTCAGTTCAAAGCAACTAGCAGGAATTTTGCTTAAATCAAATCTTAGAACTGAACTCCCTAGTTTCTAGGTTGTCACTGTGTGTGTTAAAAAAAAATACAGTATCTGTAAATTCCTAAGATAAAACAACAGGCCAATGAAGTAATATGAATTTCTAAACTTCTCTACTGAGTAGCTGTTTTTTCATTATAATTAATACAAGTTCATTCTAATATTAGCAAGCCAAGCAATACAGAAGCATATGACGATAAATATTATAGTTTCTCCTGCTTCCCTTCCTTCCTTCCTTAAAACCACAAGTGTCGGGCTTTCCTGGTGGCGCAGTGGTTGAGAGTCTGCCTGCCGATGCAGGGGACACGGGTTCGTGCCCCACTCCGGGAAGATCCCACATGCTGCGGAGTGGCTGGGCCCGTGAGCCATGGCCGCTGAACCTGCGCGTCCGGAGCCTGTGCTCCGCAACGGGAGAGGCCACAACGGTGAGAGGCCCGCGTACCGCAAAAAAAAAAAAAAAAAAAAAAAAAAAAAAAAAAAAAAAACAAAGCCACAAGTGTCTTGTATATGTTCTTCCATATCTTTTAAGACACATCTTATACATTAGGAATCAAAGTTAGATATTTTTAACATGGCCAACATGATCTACAATTTGGAATTTCTATATAATGCAGTGGTTTTCAATCATTTTTACAGCAAACAGTTCTTTTTTTCCAAATTAAATCTTTCATGAAAATTAGGGTACTTCCATGCTTAAAGGTTGATCTCAGCTTAAATGTCACTTCCCCTGGGAAGTCATTTTTATCCCATAAACTAGATTCATAACAAATTCTTGAGGGATTTTTTGGGGGGTTTAATGCTGTGGGTTCCCTGAGGCAGAGTGAGTTAACTATCATTCTATTATGTAATATGTATACAGATAAAGGTGCAGATATAGATGAATGAGTTTCTTTACTATCAACAGAAAATATTCTTAAGCACTATAACAGCAGAACCTTATATAGTGCCTGGGAGATATAAAGTTGCCCAGTATATGTGGAATGAAGAATAATATTTCTCTAAACATTTCAAGTAGCTATAGCATTCTCTGGTGCACAATTTGAAAATCATTAGCTTAGTGGATAGGGCTCCCACAAAGTAGTAAGATATCTGCTTTACAGGTTTGAGTTTTGCATAGCCTCTCTGTGTTTCAGTAGCAATTTCTATTACACTTGACTTATCTGGAGGCACTTGACATCATCGGCCACTTGGCTTTCCCATTCTTTCCTGGTTCTCCTCTACACCCCAGAAAATTTCTCCTCACTCTCCTTTGTGGGGGATGATCTCTAGGAATCCAGTATAGCTCTCTTCACCTTTTTATTTGACATGCTCTTTTTTATATGATCTTACCTACTTTTGTGGTCTTAGTTACTGGTGTGTTGGTAGCTTCTGGATCCTTATTTCCAAAGCTCACCATCCTCCTGAGTTCCAGAAAGGATTTCTAACTGCTGCCAGAGAACCCCATTTTTATGTTATTTAGATGTTTCAAACTCTCAGATATATAATACTATCTTTTCTGTCATCATTCTCCATAATCATGTGGGTTCTTTTTTTCTCTTTTCTCTATCTTGGTTTACGACATTGGTTGTTGAATCTAGGAAACTGACTCATTTTAAATGATTGTCATATCCTTTATATATCACCAATTCTTGTTAGTTCTATCTGTTAAAAAGCTCTCAAACCAGCCTCATAAAGTTTGTTTCCAAAGCCACTGTGTTGAGTCAGAACCTCAAGATCTCTCACATGAATTGTCCATCCTCTACAATGCTGATAAAATATCTTTTTTAAAACAATCAGGGGACTTCCCTGGTGGTCCAGTGGTTGGGACTCCGTGCTTCCAATGCAGGGTGTGAGGGTTTGATCCCTGTGGGGGGAACTATCCCACAAGCTGCACGGCATGGCCAAAAAATTATTAAATAAATACACATTAAAAATAAATAAATAAATCCAATCCATCTGTTAAAAAAAAAAGCTTTAAAAAACTCAGGAATATGAACATTTAATTCCTCTACGTGAAAAATGTCAGTGACTTCCATTGTCTAATTTTGTAGTCTCTGTGTAACCCCAGGGGGTACAGTTAGGTTCAGGAAGAAAATATTGGGACTTCTCTTTATATTCATTAATTCATATATATATTGATGGATATTTGGATTCTTTCCAAGTTTAGCTAATACGGACAAGTCCACTATGGATAACATCATATATTCTCTGGGTGCACATGTAAAACTTTCAGGGATATACTTGGCAGTGTAATTGTATTATAGAATAGGCAAATGTCTAAAACATAATATATTAGCAGTTATACAGGAATATACTTTATTTTTAAATGTATTAAAGATATATTAAGAGTGAGTGCCCAAAACATTTTTTTTCTGAATAAGAGTATGTGATCAAAAATATACTGGTTTATAGAATAAAAACTCCCACACCTAGCTCCAAATTCCCTCTTTCATTTCCATTTTTCCAAAATAAGCCTGTTAGGCTCTTGCTGCTACAAGCTTCCATTGCATGTATCACCATAATAGTATTTATCAGGTTGAGTAACTGTTGTTTATTTCTTGTCCATCTCCTCACCTAGACTTAATGGTCAAGGGCAGACTTCCAGTCAGAATTCTAGTCTCACTCATTTTTGTATCTCTAGTGCCTGGCAGTGGTAACATATGGTAAGCACAAATTTAAATATTTATTGAATGAATGAACTAAGGTAAATGGTAGAAATACCATTTTATATAGCTGAGAAATGAAGTATCACAAGAAAATCCTGTATACTCTGGGAAAAAAAGCATTATATAAATTTAAACATTAGTGTTTTATGATAGAATTTGATCTATGGTGTTCTGTAGCCTGAATGTCAAAATGTGTGTTTTAGTTTAGAGTTAATCAAGAAAGCAAACACTCTATTTGCTCTTTATCTTCACCTTAGATGCACTAGAACCATAGCAGAGCAGTGGAAAATTCTCTTCAGTCTCTAACTTATGTTCTCTTTATCAATATTCCTAGAAGAAGAACATTATGTTAGAACAGAAAGATAACTGAGCTAGGAATCAGACAGACCAATATTTGTCTCAGTTCTGTATTTGTTATTTTACACAAATCACTCAATTTCTTTGACAATCCATATAATAATTTAAAAGAGCTATTGCTTATTAGCATGTGTCAGGCAGAGTGATATGCACTTTCCATGAATCATCTCACTTAATAATAAGCATAAATGTTACCCCATTTTACAGAAGGAGTAAATGAGGATCAGAGAGATTATACAACTTCCTCCAGGTCCTAAGACACAAGTCACAAGTCACATATCTAGTTTCTTTCCCAGAGTTTTAAAAGAATAAAATGAGGTAATCTATGTGAGAACATTTTATAGTTTTTAACACTTTTTCCATTCAACAATATTTATTTAGTACTTAGCACATACATTGTTCTGTATACACACACACACACACTCAAATAATATGAATTATATAGTCAGCAGTTGGAGGGTCTTGAAATCTTGTACAGGAGATACAAAAATCTATAAATGACAGTAACACACTAGTGACTACTTTTTCCCTGGGATGAAGATCAGGGAAAACCTCACAAAAGAGATGCCATTGAAGTCTAATATGTTAAAGGATGATTGAGATTTCTAGGTAGATGCTGTGTTAAAGGATATACAAAGAAGGAAAGAGCAAGACCAAAGACAAAGGAGGTAAAACACATGCTATCTGGGAAATAATAAGTTAGTCATCGTGGCAGAAGTACAGGATGTGGGGCAGCATGTAACAGGAGATAAAGCCAGAAAGAAGGGTAAGTTAGAGCCAGAATATAAAGGATTTGGGGTTTGAATTATTGTATTGAGCTAATGGGTATCACAGAAACATTTAACTAGGCAAGTACTACAACGTTGACAATAAGAGTATCAATAATAATAATAATTTTTATAACAATAATAATAGATAATATTTACTGAACACTTAATATGTGCCAATAAGTACATTAATGCATGGCTGATTAACTTAATCTTCACAGTTATCCCATGAGATAGGCATCATTTTTCACTCCATACACTATGCTCTTAGCCTCATTCCCATACTGCCACAATAGCGGTGACTCCAGAATGCCAGCACAGTAAGAAATGAGGTGAGACAATCCTACCCATAGGGATGAGAGGCTAGGAGATCAGCTGGGTTTGTTTTGTTTTTGTTTTTTGCTTTGTTTTGTTTTCTGAATTTGTATTTACATAGCAAACACATTATTACTTCTTAATTTATTTGGGATGGCTTGAGAGGACTCTGGTAGAAATAAGGAGGTTACAGCCTTCCTTTCCAAAGCTTTCTCAAGGTGTCAGCACTGGGGAGCAATTTGGAAGAAGAGGGTAGGTTTACAGGGCATCGTTACCAATTGTTGGTACCTGCAGCAGCTCAACAAAGCTGCTAGAGGACACCAAAGAAAATGAAGTGGTAATAATAACATGGTTGGCCCTAACACAGCAAGCTTTCAAGCATGGACAAGCTTATTTATATGTGTTCCCTCATGTCATGAAATCACTGCTGACTACAGCTTTGCAGGAGAACAGAAACAGGATGAAATTAGTTATGCCTTTCTCACATGCACAAGGAGTCAGCAGGTAGTTTTAACTCCTGACATTTTACTGCTATGCCAAAGCAAACTACACCTTATGGGCAAATCAGCCCTTGTTTCAGGTAGAAAAATATTCTGCCAGTGAGAAACTATGCATTACATATGCACTACAGGGATGCTGGGTGTGAGTTTGTTCTGTTGGAATTTCTAGCCTTACAGCCCCCCTTCTTTCTCCACATTGGGGTACAAGCTGTACTGGGCCCTCTAGTTAATGAATGTGCTTTTTGAAAGACATGGGTTGTTCATGAGAGACCCAGAAACTACCTCAAGGAACACCCTTCTATGTCCAAAGATTTACTTGGCTGGGGAAGAATCTAGACATTTGGACAATAACTTGAACTTAAAAACTAGGCTGATTCTATTGCTTGATCTGCACAGATACTGGTTGTTAGTAAGATACTAGCTGGAATAAATGATGGCCCAGATCTGTTAGCAAGGAAATGATGCTCTGTGGGTGGGCAGCACACTGAGTGCCTGTGTAGACACATACTCATGACACCTCCTCCTTTGTACATTCAGAGATGCTTCCATGTTTTTCTGGGTATATTCCTATCTGCTACAAGACCATAAGCTCCCTGAGGGCAAAGGCTTTCTATTTTGTTAATTGCTGGTACTTAGAATAGTACTTAGGACATAACAGGTTCCTAGTAAATCTCTTTCGCTCATTATTCAAAGAAATATTGAGCATTTATCATGTTTATTTACAATTTAAATGAAAAAGTGAATGAGTGTATGAATAAAAAAATAAATGGAGGACTTTAATAATCATAGCAATGTATGTAGCTAAACTTTACCAGCTTCGTGAAGAGTCTTATCTATAGCCAGTTTATTCATAAGAGTCAGCTTATATAGAATACGTGTAGCATCAACAATATACAAAAGTTGTCAGGATTCTTGATTTTTCCTTTAGTGCTTCTTGTCCTTCGACATCTGGCCACGTTTAAGGGTCAGTAATAAAATACGACCAACAGCTGCCAAAGTCAGTATTCCTTCTTCAAAAGGGAGAACAGAAGCTAACATTTACTTTGTTACTAGGGTGTGCTACATTCTTTCACAAGTTATTTCATTTAATTTTTAAAATAACTATCTGAAATGGTGCTATTATCCCTATTTTATATCTATGAAGAAACTAAATTCATGCTTCTATTCAGACACAGAAGCATCATTTTTTTTCTTTTCCTATATAATTATTTTTTCATATATGTGTCTTCCCCTCTTGACTAGGGTTGTTGAAAAATGCTTTCTTAACCAAGAACAATATCAATCCTTGGCTTTGTATCTATATCTAAAATTCCCATATTACTTATATTTTGGGCTATGGACATCGATACTATATGTCCATGTGCAAACATAATCTGGGGGAGAAACAAAGTAAACCATAATTAATCATTAACACCTTGGTTCAATTTTGTTTCTATGAGATTTCTTTTAGCATGTAGACCCTAAGAAAGTGAAATCCTGGTCAAAATTATTTTGAAGCCCTGCCCAGTCACAGTGAGACTTTGAAATGCAGTCTGAACAGCTAAATTACAGAAAGGGTAGGAATCTGCCAGTCCCCAATTTTCTTAAGCCCACTGAGAAGACTGTCACTCAAAACATGAAATTAACCAAAAGGCTGGAAAGGCATGGATGACGAGCTTGGTGTGGAGTAGAAAAATGGATCCTCAACCTCTAAAATTTCTCCAAAGACTCTTAGTCTGTTTCCTGAACATTCACTTTGCATTGTCACTCATATTCTTTTGAAAAACTCATGGTAGTTTCTACAGACAACAAAGAAATAGAAACAATTGTCAAGATTAATCAGGTTCCCAACTCTTAGCCCCAGAATTTGCCACAATCGATAGAGCCTCTGTAGAGGGCAAGGAAGTCACCATGAGCCAGCCCTGCCCCAGTAAGACCTATGGCTCCTTCCTCTTTCATGAAGACACTTATCACCTTAGGCTGGTGGGACATAAAACTTGGTAAGATGTTTAATGAGGGCTCTGTGCCTGTGATCATTGGGAGTTCACCCTAATCCTCTATGACTCTTTTTCTTGGACACTATAGATGGAAATATCCCTGGCTTCTAATTATTTTCCTCTCTACTGTACAGAGTATAAAATAGTATTTCCAATAAACACAGATTCAGTAGGCAATAACCATAGCCTATGTCCATCTTCTTTTGTACCCCAGATATAGTAAAACTCGAAATGAAAAATAGATAAATAAATAAAGGCATTTTCCAATAGAAGCAGAAATTTAAAATGCCTATTTAACAGCCTGAATTTTAGTCCCCGTGAATGATATGCTGGCTGAATTGTTTGCTGCCTTAATTAAAATGATATCTATCCATTTAAATATGTACAATCAGACATACCAGAGAGGTGTTTGAAATCTAAATGCATTCTACCTGGGTAAATATGCTCTGGAAGATATATTTTCCATTCTCTTTGTTTACTGACCAGCTGTGTTCCTAGATTTCTCAGCTCCTCTCAGGTTACTGGAAGCAAAATGTATTTCGTGATGGGTTCTGAGAATTAGAAAAAAAATCAAGGAATGGACTCTTCATCACATGAGCCAAAAGACCATCACCTAAATGTACTGACTAGTGAAAGTTCCTTTTAGTAAAGAGAAGAATCATCTGGCAAAATTACTTCTTTGTCACTATTTCAGAATTCAGGACCTCTTTGGTTTGTGTTAGTTCCCTGCAGACTAATTGCAGGGCAGAGTTGAGTCTCTGGGTCACACTATCAGAGAAATAAATCTCTATGGCTCTAGCAGGAGTTGGGGAATGGGAAGAAGGATGTAGAACCCAGGTTTTACAGATGGCCTGCTTGAACAGAATGCAGTGTCATTCCAAATGAGCCCAGGGCGCTGTCCCTGGATCTGTGCTCTTTGTGATTCTACTTCTTACTGAAAATCAGAGCTTCAGTTTGTACCTCTGAATAAGTGTCTAAGAAACGATGCCTATTTCACCAATATGGATATTTTAGGCTTAAATATAATTGTAAATTGTTTTAATTCTTTGCTTCATTTTGCT
Organism: Mesoplodon densirostris; assembly: GCF_025265405.1. Taxonomy (NCBI): domain Eukaryota; kingdom Metazoa; phylum Chordata; class Mammalia; order Artiodactyla; family Ziphiidae; genus Mesoplodon; species Mesoplodon densirostris. The sequence continues at coordinate 62,947,079 of NC_082662.1, read as the reverse complement.
TGGGCATTTGTATCCCATGTATGTGGTATGTAGGGAGTTCTACCTACATATTAGCTATCATCATTTGCTGTGGGAACTTCATATGAAGTATAACACAAATTGGAAGCCTATTTGTTCATGTTCCAAACCCGACCATAGAATCAGCATGCTAGTGCTGTCAGAAGCCACAGGATAGTTTATTATAATGGTTTCCTGTTCTTGATGAGAAGAGAGAGGCCCAGAGTTTTGAAGGAACTTGCCCAAAATTATACCTAGACTTTAAGTATGACCAGCTCTGGGGTTGAGACTTCTGATGCCTAGTTCCTATGACTCAGATACAGAATGATCATTGCTTAATCAAAGTACTTGAGATGCTCTAGAGAAAAGGTAAATTTTTGTTTGGGAACAAAGTGAACAGCTTCCAAATTTGAATTCTGACAGAAATTGGTGGGATGATATTAGAGGCTCTTAATAATTGCTAACACATTTGGGGACTCAATAACTGTTAACTTTGTTCTGACTTTCAGAGATTGTTAACAAGTTGGAAGAAGATAATCAGGCTCTCCAAACTATCTAAATGGATACAATTTGACCCCATATTCTCTGTTTTTAACCAGTATACTAGATTTGTGTCCTCATCACTTCCTTCTCAGTTATTTTATAAGAATAATCATCTCTTTTAAGGTTTTTGTAATTCTTAACCAGCATACTTCCTTTCCAAACTCTCCATTCATTCATTTGCTCATTAAATCATTTATTCAACATGCACATAGACATTATCACATGCCAGGACACAAAGATGTATAAGACAGTTTCTCTTCTCAGAGTTCATAGCCCGGGAAGGGGAACATAGATTGTAACAGAAAATGACAATTCAAAAATCTGAGATTGAAGTTGATATACACATGAGAATCATCTGCACAGTTCTGTGATTTTCTCTAGTAAGGTAGAGTACAATGTGCTTTTATGTAAATGCTTCTTACACTAAGCTTGTGAGGTAGGCAGAATAAACAGAGGTCCCAAAGACGTTAAAATGTTATCAGTAAATCTCAGAGACCATATCTGTCCTATTCCCCCTGTGACTTGTGCACAAGTTCCTGGAATACACAGGGAGCTCAATAAATATTTTTTGACTGAAAGGCAGAACATAGCCAGTTAATATGAAACTGAGCTTTAAACTCAGGTGTCCAAATCTTGAGACCAGTGTTTATTCTGTTGGATCCATATTCAGTGTCAGCTGTGACTATTCACTCTCTTTGCTCTTCAGAACAATGGTTCTCATCTACCTTGAGTCCCATCTACTTGAGATAAAGCATTCCAATTAATTAATGCTTCTGAAGCTACTGCTCAATATATTAACAAACTTAGCAATGGTATCAGTTGAGGCAGAAGATGACTGTTTCTCTAGATATTGCACCTCAGTTGAGTAGCTAATTTTTATCAGAGGGTCCATCAGATCACATCAGAGAGGTGATCAAACTGCTCCCTTGCAGAATGTCAGCCTTGGGAATTCTGTGGCAAGTTTATGAGAATAGTGCAGAGCCAGAGACGTGACATTTTCTAATGACGAATGACTATATTCGTTTCTGAAATGCCCATATTCTTCATCATTAAATGATGGACATTATAAAACTACAGCTATGATGATGTCAGTTATGACAATAATGAAGTTAATAATAAAAAGAAAAATGGGTACCATTTATTTAGACCCAACTACGTTCCAGCAATGTGCCAAATGATTTGTACATGTTATCTTAAACAAATCCTAACAATTCCATGACATTGATAATATCAATTCCAGTTTGCAGGTAATGGAGGCACATTGTCTTTAATTAAATCTAAATATTCAATAAGTACAATTTATTCTTAAAAGATTGTTTCTTTATCTCTTTTACTTACAGCCACATTCATCTATTTCTCTTTCCACACACACATAATATTAGATAAAGTACAAGTGTATCACCTGTAACAAAGGGCAAACCAGCAGCTGGTTAAACAAAATATTCAACACCATGGAATACTTCCCAATTCATTCTATGAAGCTGGCATTATTCTGACACCAAAACCAGAAAAAGACATTACAAGAAAACAAACTGTAGTCCAATATCTCGAAGGAACACAGACACAAAAATTATTTTACAAGTGTTAGTCAGTCAAATCCAATGACATAAAAAATCATAACACATCATAACTAAGTGCAGTTGTCCTAGAAAAGCCAGGTGGCTTAACATTCAAAGATCAATATAGTTCATATCAAAGGACTAATGAAGAATAATCATATGATTATCTCAATTCATGAAGAAAAAGCATTTGAAAAAAATCTAACATTCGATCCTGATTAAATCTCTCAGCAAACCTGAGGTTAAAGGTAACTTCCTTAATCTGATAAATGGCATCAATGAAATTCTGTAGCTTAATATCATACTTAGTATTTCAAAACTGAACGCTTTCCTCCCAAGATAGAGAATGAGACAAAGACGTCTGTTCTGTATTTCACATTGTACTGGAGACCCAGCCAGGGAAATAAGGCAAGAACCAGAAATAAAAGAAATATGGATCAGAAATAAAGAAATAAAACTTTCTAGTTGAATAAATCAAATTCTCTTCCCCTCCAAAAAAAATTAAAAAAATTTTTTTTAATTAAAAAAAAAAGAAATAAAACTTTCTTTATTCATAGATGACTTCATTGTCTATGTAGAAAATCCTAAATAATTTTTAATAAGCTATTGAAACTAACAGGTGAGTTTAGTAAGATTATGGGATACAATGTTAAATTTTGAAAATAAATAACATTTCTGTACACTAGCAATGAACAATCAAAAATGGAAATTAAGGGCTTTCCCTGGTGGCGCAGTGGTTGAGAGTCCGCCTGCCGATGCAGGGGACACGGGTTCGTGCTCCAGTCCGGGAAGATCCCACATGCCGTGGAGCAGCTGGGCCCGTGAGCCATGGCCACTGAGCCTGCGCGTCCGGAGCCTGTGCTCCACGGCGGGAGAGGCCACAACAGTGAGAGGCCCGCGTACCACAAAAAAAAAAAAAAAAAAAAAAAAAAAGGAAATTAAAAGACAATAGAACTTACAATATCATCAAAAATATGAAATAGGGATAAAGTTGATAAAATATGCACAAATTTGTACACTGAAAACTCTAAAGCATTGTTGAGAGAAGTTTTAAAAGACCTAAACAAATGGAGAGATATATTGTGTTCACAGAAGACTCAATATTGTTAAGATGGCAATCCTTTCCAAATTTACCTATATATTCAAGGCAATTCCAATCAAAATTTCAGCAGGTAGTTTCTATAAAATGATAAACTGATCATAAAATTTGTAAGAAAATGCCAAGAATAGCCATAAAAACTTTGAAAAAGAAGCAAAATTGGAGAATTTATACTACCTGATTTCAAAACTTATTATAAAGCTAAAGTAATCAGAGTATTATATTGACATAAGGAAAATCATAGATCAGTGGAACAGAATAGGAATTCAGAAATGGTCCTACACATATATAACCAGTTGATTGTTTTTTTACAAAGGTGCCAAAGCAATTCAATGGTGAAAATAATCTTTTCAACAATGATGTTGGAACAATTAAATACCCATATGCAAAACAAAATAAAACAAAAATAAATGAAAACTCTCCATTCTTACCTCATACCATTTATAAAAATTAACTCAAAATGAGTCATAGACTTAAGTATTTACGAGTTAAAACTATAAAACTCTAGGAGAAAACATAGCATTACATCTTGGTCACTCTGGGTTTGGCAAAGATTTTTTAAAAATAGCACCCAAAAAGTTCATGCTATTAAATTTTAAAAAACCTTAAATTGCACCTTACCAAAATTAATATCTTTCACTTTTCCAAAGACTCTGATAAAAATGTAAGTCACAGCATGTGAGAAAAGATATATAAACATATACCTGACAAAGTATTTGGGTCTATAATATACAAAAAACTCTTACAACTCAGTAAGAAGACTAACATTCTAAAAAACAATGGCAAAAATTTTGAAAAAACACTTCACCTAAGAAGTTCTATGAATGGAAAATAAGCACCTGAAAAGATGTACAACCTTATTAGTCATTAGGGAAATGAAAATTAACTACACATCCACTAGAACGGCTGAAATGAAGACTGATCATACTATATGTTGCTGAGGATGTGAAGCAACTAGAACTCTCTCTTTCACTATTGATGGAAATGGAAATTAGGACAACCACTTTGGAAAGCAGTTTGGCAGTGTCTTAAAATGTTAAACATAACACATACCATATGACCAGCTATTCTACTTCTAGTTATTTACCCAAGAGAAATAAAAGCACGTCTTGACCCAAGACCCAACACAAATATTCATAGCAGCTTTGTTTGTAATAGCCCAAAGCTAAACTGGAAACAATTCACAAGTCCATAATGGATAAGCAAAGCAAATTGTGGCATATACATACAATAGAATACAACTAATAAAAAGAAACAAACTATTGATATATGGAAAAATATGGATAAGTCTCAAAATAATTACAAATGAAACAGACAGGCAAAAAATGCATACTTCATAATAATATTTGTACAAATTTCTAGGAAATGCAATCTACAGTGACAAAAAGAAGATTGCTGGTTGATTGGGGTTGGTGGTAGTCATGGAGGGATATGTTACAAAGGGGCACAAGGAAACTTTTGTGAGGGAAGTGTGTGTTCTGTTTCCTGATTGTATGGTTTCATATGTGTATACATATGCCCCTAGTTATCGAATTGTATACATAAATATGTGCAACTTGTTTTTTGTTGATTTTACGTCAATGTAACTATAAAAATAAAAACAAAAAGAAGATAAAATAGAAGGTTTCTTCTCTCTCATGTTTCAGAGTGAGTGTAACTATGACACGGCTGATATGGTAGCTCTGTGGTATCTGGTACTCAGCCTCCTACAGTCTTTGTGCTCTGAAATTCTCTACATGCAGCTTTCATCTTGTGGTTTAAAATAGCTGTTCCAGCTCATTCCATTATATTCATATGATAGCCAGTGGGAAAGAGTGGAAAGTAGTGGAAGGCAGATCCTTTCTTTTAAGGGCATAAACTGGACTTTGAACACATCACTTCTGCTAACATCCCATTGAACTGTGCTACATGACCACAACTTATCAAGGGAGGCCAGGAGGTCTAGTCTTTAAACTGAGTTATCATGTACCTAGCTAAAACTCAGTTACCATTACTAAGAGGTAAGAGTTAGAAATCTCTACCCACCCACCCCCACAAATATAAACATTTTATATGAAATTTCACTTGAACCAAAGCAATAAATAGGCTATTGGTTATGTTACAATTTGTAAAGTTCACAGATCAGAAATATTCTCTCTTTCTTTTTTCTAAGGTGGAAAGAGCTAGGTACTACATTGAGGAAGAAAAGAATGGTCTCCTCGATTCTATAATCAGAGTTCAAAGCTGTGTTGGATGTTGAGAAGATGTGACAATTGCCTATGATTTTGCAGCATCTTGTAATTATGTTATCTTCTCAAAAACACCCAAAGTCACTAAAACTTTGAATTCTTTGATCTATGGCCAGCCAGGTCCACCAATATTTCTTTGAGTCTGCATAATGTGTTTAGATCTCAATGAAACATTAGAGAAATGTTTGATGTTATTATCATCTATTTTCTGAGAAATGATTTTTTCCCATCATGATTGTGAATATTTAGGATTATGAAAGTACTAAGAAATGTTATAGCTCTGCTACAAAAAGCAGGGGTCTGTCTTCCTGAAAATTCATTAATAGAAGATGAAGGCAATCTGCTGAAAGTGAGTAATAATAACTACAAACATTATTCATCTGGGGTCCTTTTATTCATTGTGGAATCAAAAACAAACAAATTTTTATTTCCACTTAAGCTATAATACTATTTCCCCTCTGAATTTCACAGAGTTTTATTTAATCTAACCTCATTTTAAACTTTGGATAAAATGGTCTTAAAAACTCCATTATATGGGATTCTATCTCCCTCTTTTCCCTCCTATTTACAGTGTGGTCTGTTTTTGCCATTCTACATTTTTTGTCTTCCCCCAGTTTATTTTTTTCTTCTCCTTTCATAGAACTCACACTTTCAAAGTACTTTGAATTCAAAGCTTAATACTAACCATTTTAAGGGAAAGAAGATTAGAATGAAGAAAAGAAATATGTATCTATAAGTGTCACATGGGTACTACCAGATTTCCAGAACTTAGGGAAAAAACATTCTTTGAAGATAACCCTCTCCCTTGGTACTGTGAGAGTATTTGATGCATTCAAAACATGTGCTCTAATTTTTGGTTTGGAAAACAAGAATCATCACTGTAATTATGGAAAGGGAAATTTATAGATGAATATGACTGAGCATAAATGCCAGAAAACAGATATTAAAAAGGGAATATAGTGAGATAGGAAAATTTAGATACAAGTGTCTCTATTCTAGCTTGTTTGATTGGCTCTCTATAGTTCTACCAATCTGATATTTTGTTCAGGTTAAGCACATTTGAGTTTCAATCTAGAATGATCAATTTTACACCTTTGACATCCTTGTTTCCGTGGCTTTTGTGATAGCTAATTAGGATCCTACTGCCAGTAAGTACACTGTTCATGACATTTTTTAAAACCAGTGCTTGTTTGATTTGTTTCTTCTATTTTGTAGATGCCACCTCTTTGTGGGCATTCTCAGCAGAAGGGAAGGCTGAAGTATTTTTTTAAACAAAAAATTAAGTCTCATGGGTTTTAGATCATTGTTTTTCCCTGGACAAAACAAACGTTCTGAGTTTTTAAGGTACTTGTTTAAAGTCAGTAAACACTTCCTGCCGCCATTCAGCCTCCTGGGTGTAACTGGTTGGACAGGAGGACATGTATTGGGGATGAGCTGACAGATCCCACAGCTGTGACCCTGTCAACCAGCAATGTGGCTTTATGTAGAACACAAGTGTCATTTAGGGTTTGGCAGCAGAAAAGGCAAATGAGTTCATTTTGAGCATGGGGATATTCTTTTGGAATAAAACTGCAGACCAGCAGTTTTCTAGAGAAGTGTTTTCCTTTCACTCTTTTCAGTTCCTTGCAATTTCAATAAAGTTGTGATCATGTTGAAATTGTTATTTATTAACGCTTATTGATAACAATAATAGGTAACAATTATTGAGTGCCTGCTAAAGTGCCAGGCAATATGCTAATTTCTTTGTATGAAATATCTCAAATGCTCCTCACATTAATTCTATGAAGCTTATACTACTGTAATGTGTGTTTACAGATGGGGACATTGAGCCCACAGTTGGTAAGTGGTGAAGTGCACACAGCAGTTCAGTCCTCTGATTCTTAATGGATACATTTCCTCATCAAACTCCCTGCAATAAGAGAGAATGAAGAAAATGAATGCTCCTTATAGGCACCCATCATTAACTTGAGATATATTCCTTTTCCTTCCTTGTAATATCCTATATGACACACATTCAAGGATATTTTTTAAAACCTACAATAAAAACATCCTTGTCAAGTAGCTCTTGATAGGCCTGAATATTTTACTTCACTTGTGAGTTAATGTTTCTACAGATCATCTGATCTCAACCTCTTCCTAGCTTCATTTCCTTCCAACTCCACACGTCAAACTGTGTGCACAGCCTGTGAGCTCTCATACTTCTGGACCTTCAGATATGCTTCTGCCAGGAGTGACCTTCTTCTGCATTTAACCATCCATGAGGCTCTTTCGTGGGGCCTTCTGAGACTCCTCCAGGCAGAATAAATTTCTCCTTCCTCGGATCCCAAGTCAATTCATATAAATCTTGATTATACAATTTTTTCAGTATAGCTTTTTTAAAGAATAATATATACTTATGTTAAATAATTAAAACAGTAAAAAAAATGGTTTACAATGTAAAGTCTCCCTCTCATGCTTGACATACAGGCAGGCCTCTCTTAAGGCAACAATTATTCCCATGATAGCTACACACAGAAACATATATGCACACATAACTCTGGGTTTTATAAGATTGGAAGCCTGTCTAAGAAGCACAGTGTTCTGAATCTTGCTTTCTTCTCTTGACAATATCTTAGACTTCTTTCTATTTTAGTATATAAGCCTTATTATTTTTAATAGCTCTAAATATTTTAATATGGCATACTGTACTTTTCTTACCCATCTTTTTATGATGGACATTTGTACTGTTTCTAGCTCTTACAAACAATGCTGCAATAAGTATCCTTGATTGTATGTTTATAAAGAAACCAAATGGATACAACAATGGGACTTGAAGTCAGATTTCCAGGGTTTGAACCCTGGATCTGTACTAGTAGCTCTTTTAATTAAGTTATTTAACCTCTATATGCTCCAATTTCCTCTTATGTAAATAGGGATCTAATAGTAATTTCATAGGATTTTTCTGAGGATTAAGTGAGTTACTACATGAAAAGAGCTTTAATGTCCAATATATAGTAAGCACTTGATGCTGTTTACTGCTATTAATGCAAAGGTCATACGTCTTTGGGCACTTGTGTGAGTATGTCTTTAGGATAAATTCCTGGGAGTGGAATTCTTGGGTACAGACATTTATAATTTTTATAGCTACTCATCTTAATTGGGTTCCTTTAGAAGAAGACCCTAAGACAAGGATCTAAATACAAATATAGTTTATTTTGATGCCGAAGGAAAATCTAAGAAGGGTGGGAAAGTGAAACAGGAAGAAAATGTAGCTAATAAAGGGTGTACTATCAAGCCAATCACCACTTTGGGTACTTGGAGCTTAGTCCTGCTGAGGAAACTCAGAACCAGTATTGACACAAGCCTCAGAGTTATCTTGAGGGAGCTGGGTTCTTGGCACACTAAATCTTGTCCTGTCAGGTCAGTCATTGTCCGAAGGCCATTGCATGATCCACGGAGCAGTGGCTTCCAAAAGCAGAGTGATGGGAAGGCTCTGCCTTGATTCTGGCAATAATGGGATCAACTGGAGATAATTTTGAAAGAGTAACAAAATTGACTAAAAATTATTCTGATTTTTATCATCATGATATGCTGGGAATTCTCTATAACCTTAATTATAAATTACTCCTCCCCTCAGGGGCACTCCCCACCTTGATTCCCTGTATTCCATTGCCTGGAAGATATTAATTCCCCAACAATTTTGGCCTATTTCACAGGCAAGTAAAGTGGGTTTTATTGGCCAGAGAAGGAAAGAAATGCAGGTGCTGGCAGTTGGAAGCCTGACCAGCATGAACTGAAGGGGAAGGGATAGATGATAAGGTCAGAATGCCAATAACATCCACCACAGTTGAACCTGTCCCACACTGACCATCTACACAAGTTCATTACCATCTGTACAGCTTGAAGTTTTGCCCATAGTAGTGATAATTTTTCCTCACTACTGTCTTTCATGACCACCCCTGAGTAGAACTGTGTTGTATAAGCAGTCTATTTTCAGCTCACATGATATACTGAGCCAACGCCACTATGAATCAGACCTGGGTTTAATTGTCCTCTGACAACTGGTTATAGGATATCTCTGTGAAGTCATAGGTGTGACCTGAGGGAGAGAAATTCATTTAACAAGTTAAGAAATATGGGGGGGCTGGACTGCCAGCTCATGTGATTTAGTTGTTTCCACCAAACATGTTCACATCTCATTGTAAATGTACTCTTGTATGATGGGTTACTGCTGTGCCTGCCCAACCTAATGAGTTGGAGAATCTGACAATAACTGGCTCCAGTCAATCACTTGATGTCCCATAATGAGGCCCAGTTTCTACTAGGTCCAGTAGCAAACAAAGAGCTGTTTTCTGAAAGTTAAACAGTTCTTTTGAAGACTTCTGGCTTTCATATTGTTTCCTGATTGATAGATGAGTCTCTCACTTTTTTTCCTCAGCATACCTATGACACTAACAGCAGCCAGCCAACTCCACTGTCCTTACAATTCCCATTATCCCCTTATCTCTTATACTCTAGAACTATTGCACAAGCCAGTGTACACCCTTCATCCCATATCCCAACCTATTTCAGCAGGTGATGATGGAATTTGGAAATCAGGCCTGCAAATGCTGAAACTTAGGGGCATGGGGATACAGGCAGGGAGCCAACAGCTTCTGCTACAATATTACTAAATTATCTTCCAGAGAAGGCATTCATTTTACATTTCCGCTAACAAAATGCAAGATGGCTGTTTTTATGCATCCTTACCATCTCAATATATTATCAAATATCAAAGTTTAATCTGATAAGCTTCTAAAAATAGTACTTTATTCTTTTATGTGCATTCCTTTATTATGAAGTTACATCTATTTTCGCACATATGAAAACCATTGATATGTCTTTCACTATGAAAAAATCCACAGGCAATCCCTTTTTACATGCTTTGCCATTTTGTCTATCTGTTTGTTGGCCTTTTTTTTCTAATGATTTGTCAAAATTCTCTCTATACTAAGGAAATTAGCCTTTTGTCAAATGTCTAATAAGTTCTTTCCCATTTTTATATTTGTCTTCTTTTGTTGTTTATAATATTTCTTAATTTCCTGAAAATCTTTTTATATAGCTATGTGTTTTTATCTTTTCTTTAATGCTTCTAGCTTCTTGCTTATAGATATCCCTATTACTAATATTATAAAAACAACTCTCCTCTGTTTTTCTCTACTTATTTTAATTGTTGTATTTTAATTATTTATGTTCTGATCTCTCTTGCTAGTCTTTAACAACCTGAAAAGCACATTCCCAGGACATAGAAAACATCAAATTAATGATGGTTTCCTCTCTTCCTTCCCCTCTTCTTCCTTTCTATCTTATATATTTTTTCTAACCTCAATACCTATCAAGGTACCTGGTATATAATAAGTGCTCAATCAGTTCTTTTTTACTGACATACAGTTGACATACATTATGTTAGTTTCAGGTGTACTACATAATTATTTGACATTTGCATATATTATGAAATGACCATGATAAGTCCATCTGTCCCCATACAAAGTTATTATAATATAAGTAATCACATTTCTTATGCTGTGGATTACATCCCCATGACTTATTTATTATAGAACTGGGGGCTTGTACCTCTTAATCCCCTTCACTATTTCACCCACATCCCCATCCCCTCCCTTCTGGCAACCACCATTTTGTTCTCTGTATCTATGACTCTGTTTTCATTTTGTTTTGTTTGTTTTGTTTTCTAGATTCCATATATAAATGAGATCATATAGTACTTGACATCCTCTATCTGAATTCGTTCACTTAGCATAACACTCTTTAGGTCAATCTATATTGTCACAAATGGAAAAATTATTGATACTTTTTTTTAACATTTTTATTGGAGTATAATTGCTTTACAATGGTGTGTTAGTTTCTGCTTTATAAGAAAGTGAATCAGCTATATGCATACATATATACCGATATCCCCTCCCTCTTGTGTCTCCCTCCCACCCTTCCTATCCCACCCCTCTAGGTGGACACAAAGCACCAAGCTGATCTCCCTGTGCTATGCGGCTGCTTCCCACTAGCTATCTATTTTACATAGTGTCCATGCCACTCCCAAACTTTGTCTCAGCTTACCCTCCCCCCTCCTCATGTGCTCAAGTCCTTTCTCTATGTCTGCGTTTTTATTCCTGTCCTGCCCCTAGGTTCTTCAGAAACTTATTTTTTTTTAAGATTCCATATATATGTGTTAGCATATGATATTTGTTTTTCTCTTTCTCACTTACTTCACTCTGTATGACAGACTCTAGGTCCATCCACCTCAATACAAATAACTCAATTTCATTTCTTTTTATGGCTGAGTAATATTCCGTTGTATATATGTGCCACATCCGCTTTATCCATTCATCTGTTGATGGACAATTAGGTTGCTTCCATGCCCTGGCTATTGTAAATAGAGCTGCAATGAACATTGTGGTACATGACTCTTCTTGAATTATGGTTTTCTCAGGGTATATGTCCAATACTGGGATGGCTGGGTCGTATGGTAGCTCTATTTTTAGTTTTTTAAGGAATCTGCATACTGTTCTCCATAGTGGCTGTATCAATTGACATTCCCACCAACAGTGTATGAGGGTTGCCTTTTCTCCACATCTTCTCCAGCATTTATTGTTTGTAGATTTTTTGATGATAGCCATTTGGACTGGTGTGAGATGATATCGCATAGTATTTTTTTAATAAATTTATTCATTTATTTATTGGCTGTGTTTGGTCTTCCTTGCTGCACACGGGCTTTCTCTAGTTGCAGCGAGCAGGGGCTACTCTTCTTTGTGGTACGTGGGCTTCTCATTGTGGTGGCCTCACCTGTTGCAGAGCACGGGCTCTAGTCATGCAGGCTTCAGTAGTTGCGGCACATGGGCTCAGTAGTTGTGGCTCACTGGCTCTAGAGCACAGGTTCAGTAGTTGTGGCACACAGCCTTATTTGCTCCATGCATGTGGGATCTTCCTGGACCAGGGCTTGAACCTGTGTACCCTGCTTTGGCAGGCGGGTTCTTAACTATTGCGCCACCAGGGAAGCCCTGCATTGTAGTTTTGATTTGCATTTCTCTAATGATTAATGATGTTGAGCATTCTTTCATGTGTTTGTTGACAATCTGTATATCTTCTTTGGAGAGATGTCTATTTAGGTCTTCTGCCCATTTTTGGATTGGGTTGTTTGTTTTTTTGATATTGACCTGCATGAGCTGCTTATAAATTTTGGAGATTAATCCTTTGTCAGTTGCCTCATTTGCAAATATTTTCTCCTATTCTGAGGGTTGACTTTTTGTCTTGTTTATGGCTTCCTCTGCTGTACAAAGGCTTTTAAGTTTCATTAGGTCCCATTTGTTTATTTTTGTTTTTATTTCCATTTCTCTAGGAGGTGGGTCAAAAAGGATCATGCTGTGATTTATGTCATAGACTGCTCTTCCTGTGTTTTCCTCCAAGAGTTTGATAGAGTCTGACCTTACATGTAGGTCTTTAATAAATTTTGAGTTTATTTTTGTGTATGCTGTTACGGAGTGTTCTAATTTCATTCTTTTACATGTAGCTGTCCAGTTTTCACAGCACCACTTATTGAAAAGTCTGTCTTTTCTCTACTGTATATTCTTGCCTCCTTTATCAAAGATAAGGTGACCATATGTGCATGGGTTTATCTATGGATGTCTATCCTATTTCATTGATCTATATTTCTGTTTTTGTGCCACTACCATTCTGTCTTCATTACTGTAGCTTTGGAGTATAGTCTGAAGTCTGGGACCCTCATTCCTCCAGCTCCGTTTTTCTTTCTCAAGATTGCTTTGGCTATTCAGGGTCTTTTGTGTTTCCATACAAATTGTGAAATTTTTTGTTCTAGTTCTGTGAAAAATGCCAGTGGTAGTTTGATAGGGATTGCATTGAATCTGTAGATTGCTTTGGGAAGTATACTCATTTTCACAATGTTGATTCTTCCAATCCAAGAACATGGTATATCTCTCCATGTATTTGTATCATCTTTAATTTCTTTCATCAGTGTCTTGTAATTTTCTGCATACAAGTCTTTTTTCTCCTTAGGTAGATTTATTTCTAGGTATTTTATTCTTTTTGTTGCAATCATAAATGTGAGCATGTTCTTAATTTCTTTTTCAAATTTTTCTTCATTAGTGTATAGGAATGCAAGAGATTTCTGTGCATTAATTTTGTATCCTGCTACTTTACCAAATTCATTGATTAGCTGTAGTAGTTTTGTGGTAACATCTTTAGGATTCTCTATGTATAGTATCATGTCATCTGAAAACAGTGACAGCTTTACTTCTGATTTTCCAATTTGGATTCCTTTTCTTTATCTTTCTTCTCTGATTGCTGTGGCAAAAACTTCCTAAAACTATGTTGAATAATAGTGGTGAGAGTGGGCAACCTTGTCTTGTTCCTGATCTTAGTGGAAATGGTTTCAGTTTTTCACCATTGAGGATGTGTTGGCTGTGCATTTGTCATATATGGCCTTTATTATGTTGAGGTAAGTTCACTCTATTCCTACATTCTGGAGCGTTTTTATCATAAATGGGTGTTGAATTGTGTCAAAAGCTTTCTCTGCATTTATTGAGATGATCATACGGTTTTTCTCCTTCAATTTGTCAATTGTGGTATATCACATTGATTGATTTGCATATATTGAAGAATCCTTGCATTCCTGGGATAAACCCCACTTGATCATGGTGTATGATTCTTTTAATGTGCTGTTGGATTCTGTTTGCTAGTATTTTGTTGAGGATTTTTGCATCTATGTTCATCAGTGATATTGGTCTGTAGTTTTCTTTTTTTGTGACATCTTTGTCTAGTTTTGGTATCAGGGTGATTGTGGCCTCCTACAATGAGTTTGGGAGTGTTCCTCCTTTAGCTCTATTTTGGAAGAGTTTGAGAAGGATGGGTGTTAGCTCTTCTCTAAATGTTTGATAGAATTCGCCTGTGAAGCCATCTGGTCCTGGACTTTTGTTTGTTAGAAGATTTTTGTTGTTGTTGTTGTTTTGTTTTTGTTTTTTTTGCGGTACGCGGGCCTCTCACTGTTGTGGCCTCTCCCGTCGCGGAGCACAGGCTCTGGATGCGCATGCTCAGCGGCCATGGCTCACGGGCCCAGCCACTCCACGGCATGTGGGATCTTCCCAGACCAGGGCACGAACCCGTGTCCCCTGCATCGGCAGGCGGACTCTCAACCACTGCGCCACCAGGGAAGCCCCTGTTAGAAGATTTTTAATCACAGTCTCAATGTCAGTGCTTGTGATTGGTCTGTTTATATTTTCTATTTCTTCCTGGTTCAGTCTTAGAATGTTGTGCTTTTCTACGAATTTGTCCATTTCTTCCAGGTTGTCCATTTTATTGGCATATAGTTGCTTGTAGTAATCTCTCATGATCCTTTTCATTTCTGCAGTGTCATTTGTTACTTCCCCTTTTTCATTTCTAATTCTACTGATTTGAGTTTTCTTCCTTTTTTTTCTCGATGAGTCTGGTTAATGGTTTATCAATTTTGTTTATCTTATCAAAGAACCAGCTTTTAGTTTTACTGATCTTTGCTATCATTTCCTTCATTGTTTTTTCATTAATTTCTTATCAGATCTTTATGATTTCTTTCCTTCTGCTAACTTTGGATTTTTTTCTTCTTCTTTCTCTAATTGCTTTAGGTGTACGGTTAGGTTGTTTATTTGAGATGTTTCGTGTCTCTTAAGGTAGGATTCTATTGCTATAAACTTCCCTCTTAGAACTGATTTTGCTGCATCTCATAGCTTTTGGACCATCGTGTTTTCATTGTCATTTGTTTCTAGGTGTTTATTGATTTCTTCAGTGATCTCTTGATTATTAAGTAGTGTATTGTTCAGCCTCCATGTGTTGTTATTTTTTTTCCTGTAACTGATATCTAGTCTCATAGTGTTGTGGTCAGATAAGATACTTGATATGATTTCAATTTTCTTAAATTTACCAAGGCTTGATTTTTGACCCAAATATGATCTATCCTGGAGAATGTTCCTTGAGCACTTGAGAAGAAAGTTTATTCTGTTGTTTTTGGATGGAATGTCCAATAAATATCAATTAAGTCCATCTGGTTTAATATATCATTTAAAGCTTGTGTTTCCATATTTATTTTCATTTTGAATGATCTGTCCATTGGTGGATGTGGGGTGTTAAAGTCCCCTACTATGATTGTGTTACTGTCGATTTCCCCCTTTATGGCTGTTAGCATTTGCCTTATGTACTGCAGTGCTCCTATGTTGGGTGCATAAATACTTACAATTGTTATATCTTCTTCTTTGATTGATCCCTTGGTCATTATGTAGTGTCCTTCTTTGTCTCTTGTAATAGTCTTTGTTTTAAAGTCTATTTTGTCTGATATGAGAATTGCTACTCCAGCTTTCTTTTTGTTTCCATTTGCATGGAATATCTTTTTCCATACCCTCACTTTCAGTGCATGTGTGTCCCTAGGTCTGAAGTGCATCTCTTGTAGACAACATATATATGGGTATTGTTTTTGTATCCATTCAGCCAGTCTACGTATTTTTGTTGGAGCATTTATTCCATTTACATTTAAGGTAGTTATCAATATGTGTGTTCCTATTACCATTCTCTTAATTGTTTTGTGTTTGTTCTTGTAGGTCTTTTCCTTCTCTTGTGTTTCCTGCCTAGAGAAATTCATTTAACATTTGTTGTAAAGGTGATTTTGTTGTGCTGAATTCTCTTAGCTTTTGTTTGCCTGTAAAGGCTTTAATTTCTCCGTGAAATCTGAATGAGATCCTTGCTGGATAGAGTAATCTTGGTTGTGGGTTTTTCCCTTTCACCACTTTAAATCTGTCCTGCCACTCCCTTCTGGCTTGCAGAGTTTCTGCTGAAACATCAGCTGGTAACCTTATGGGGGTTCCCTTGTCTGCTATTTGTTGTTTTTCCCTTGCTGCTTTTAATATTTTTTGTTTGTATTTAATTCTCGTTAGTTTGATTAATATGTGTCTTGACATGTTTTTCCTTGGATTTATCCTGTATGCGACTCTCTGTGCTTCCTGGATTTGATTCACTATTTCCTTTCCAATATTAGGGAAGTTTTCAACTATAACCTCTTCAAATATTTTCTCAGTCCCTCTCTTTTTCTCTTCTTCTTCTGGGACCCCTATAATTCGAATGTTGGTGCACTTATTATTGTCCCAAAAGTCTCTGAGACTGTCCTCAATTCTTTTCATTCTTTTTTCCTTATTCTGCTCTGCAGTAGTTATTTCCACTATTTTATTTTCCAGGTCACTTATCCGTTCTTCTGCCTTGGTTATTCTGCTATTGATCCCTTCTAGAGAACTTTTTATTTCATTTATTGTGTTGTTCATGATTGTTTATTTGCTCTTTAGTTCTTCTAGGTCCTTGTTAAACGTTTCTTGTATTTTCTCCATTCTATTTCCAAGATTTTGGATCATCTTTACTATCATTATTCTGAATTCTTTTTCAGGTAGGCTGCCTATTTCCTCTTCATTTGCTAGGTCTGGTAGGTTTTTTCGTTGCTCCTTCATCTGCTGTGTGTTTCTCTGTCTTCTCATTTTGCTTATCTTACTGTGTTTGGGGTCTCCTTTTTGCAGGCTGCAGGTTCGTAGTTCCCAATGTGTTTGGTGTCTGCCCCCAGTTCCTAATGTTGGTTCAGTGGGTTGTGTAGTCTTCCTGGTGGAGGGGACGAATGCCTGTGTTCTGGTGGGTGAGGTTGGATCTTGTCTTTCTGGTGGGCAGGTCCACATCTGGTGGTGTGTTTTGGGGTTTCTAGACCTTATTATGATTTTAGGCAGTCTCTCTTCTAATGGATGGGGCTGTGTTCCTGTCTTGCTCGTTGTTTGGCATAGGGTGCCCAGCACTCTAACTTGCTGGTCGTTGAGTGGAGCTGGGTCTTGGCATTGAGATGGAGATCTCTGGGAGATTTTTACCATTTGATAGTATGTGAAGCTGGGAGGTCTCTGGTGGACAAATGTCCTGAACTTGGCTCTCCCATTCAGAGGAACAGCCCCGTTGCCTGGCTGGAGCACCAAGATCCTGTCATCCACACAGCTCAGAATAAAAGAAAGAAAAAGATAAAATAAAATAAAATAAAATAAAATAAAATGTTATTAAAATGAAAAAATAATTATTAAAAAAATTTTAAGTAGTTTTAAAAAAAGAAAGAAAGAAAGAAGAGAACAGCCAAACCAAGAAGCAAACCACCAATGATAGCAAGTGCTGAAAACTATAGTAAAAGAAAAAAAAAAAGGGAAAAAACGGACAGACAGAACCCTAGGACAAATGGTAAAAGCAGAGCTATACAGACAGAATCACACACAGAAGCATACTCATACACACTCACAAAAGGAGAAAAAGGGAAAATATATAAATATATATCGTTTCTCCCAAAGTCTACCTCCTCAATTTGGTATGATTCGTTGCCTATTAAGATACCCACAGATGCAGGGTACATCAAGTTGACTGTGGAGATTTAATCCGCTGTTCCTGAGGCTGATGGGAGAGATTTCCCTTTCTCTTCTTTGTTCGCACAGCTCCCTGGATTCAGCTTTGGATTTTGCCCTGCCTCTGCGTGTAGGTCGCCTGAGGGCATCTTTTCTTTGCTCAGACAGGATGGTGTTAAATAAGCAGCAGATTCGGGGGCTCTGGCTCCCTCAGGCCGGAGGGATGGAGGGGTACAGAGTGCTGGGCGAGCCTGTGGCTGCAGACACCATTGTGACGTTGCACCAGCCTGAGGCCCGCCGTGTGTTCTCTCAGGGAAGTTGTCCTTGGATCACGGGACCCTGGCAGTGGCGGGGCTGTACAGGCTCCCGGGAGCGGAGGTGTGGATAGTGACCTGCGTTTGCACACAGGCTTCTTGGTGGCTTCAGTAGCAGCAGCCTCAGCATGTCATACCCGTCTCTGGGGTTTGCGCTGATAGCCGTGGCTCACGCCCGTCTCTGGAGCTCCTTTAAGCAGTGCTTTTAATCCCCTCTCCTCGCACACCAGGAAACAAAGAGGTAGGAAAAATTATCTTGTCTCTTCAGCAGCTCCAGACTTTTTCCCGGTCTCCCTCCCGGCTAGCCGTGGTGCACTAGCTCCCTTCAGGCTGTGTTCATGCAGCCAACCCCAGTCCTCTCCCTGGGATGTGACCTCCGAAGCCCGAGCCTCAGCTCCCGGCCCCCACCCAACCCGGCGGGTGAGCAGACAAGCCTCTCGGGCTGGTAAGTGCTGGTCGGCACCAATCCTCTGTGCGGGAATCTCTCTGCTTTGCCCTCCGCACCCCTGTGGCTGCGCTCTCCTCCACAGCCCCGAAGCTCCCCCGCTCTGCCACCCGCAGTCTCCGCCCACGAAGGGGCTTCTAGTGTGTGGAAACCTTTCCTTCTTCACAGCTCCCTCCCACTGGTGCAGGTCCCATCCCTATCCTTTTGTCTCTGTTTTCTCTTTTTTCTTTTGCCCTACCCAGGTACGTGGGGAGTTTCTTGCCTTTTGGGTGGTCTGAGGTCTTCTGCCAACGTTCAGTAGGTGTTCTGTAGGAGTTGTTCCACATGTAGATGTATTTCTGATGTATTTGTGGGGAGGAAGGTGATCTCCCCGTCTTACTCATCTGCCATCTTGAAGCTCCTCTTGATACTTTTTTATGACTAAAATATTTCATTATACATATACACCACGTCTTCTTTATCCATTCATCTATCATTGAATGCTTGGGTTGCTTCCATATCTTTGCTATTGTAAATAATGCTGCAATGAACATTGAGTGCATATATCTTTTCAAATTAATGTTTTTGTTTTTTTCAGGTGAATACAATACATAGAAGTGAAATTGCTAGGTTACATGGTACTTCTATTGTTAATTTTTTGAGGAACCTCCACACTGTTTTCCATAGCGACTGCACCAATTGACAATCCCACCAACAATGTTTGAAAGTTCCCTATTCCCCACATCCTTGCCATCACTTGTTATTTGTTATCTTTTTGATGATAGCTATTCTGATGGGTGTGAGGTGGTATTTCATTGTGGTTTTGATTTGCATTTCCCTGATGACTAGTGATGTTGAGCATTTTTTTATGTGTCTGTTGGCCATCTATATACCTTCTTTGAAAAATTCTCTATTAAGGTCCTCTGCACATTTTTTAAATCAAGTTGTTTGTTTTTGATATTGATTTGTATGAGTTCTTCGGTATATTTGGGATGTTAACCCCAATATCATTTGCAAATATTTTCTCCCATTCATTAAGAAGCCTTTTAATTTTGTTGATAGCTGCCTTCTCTATCTAAATACTTTTTAGTTTTATATAGTCCCATTTTTTATTTTTGCTTTTGTTCTCCTTGCCTGAGGAGACAGATCAAAACAAATATTGATAGACCATAGTCAAAGAGCATACTGCCTGTGTTTTCTTCTAGGAGTTTAATGGTTTCAGGTCTTACATTCAAGACTTTAATCCATTTTGAGTTTATTTTTGTGCATATGAGAAAGTAGTCCAGTTTGATTCTTTTGCACGTAGTTGTCAAGCATTTCAACACCATTTATTGGAGAGAATGTTTTTTCCTCATTGTATATTCTTGCTTTATTTGTCATAGGTTAATTAACCATAAAGGTGTGGGTTTATTTATGGGCTCTCTATTCTGTTCCATAGATCCATGTGTCTGTTTTTTGTGCCAGTACCATACTGTTTTGATTACTATACTTTGTAGTATAGTTTGAAATCAGGGAGCATGACACCTCCAGTTTTATCCTACTTTCTCAAGATTGCTTGGGCTATTCAGGATCTTTTGTACTTCCACACAAATTTTAGAATTATTTGTTCCACTTCTGTGAAAAACGTCATGGTATTTTGATAGGGATTGCATTGAATCTGTAGATTGTCTTGGTGAGTATGGTCATTTTAACAATATTAATTCTTCCAATCCATGAGCATGGTATGTCTTTCCATTTGTTTGTATCATCTTAAATTTCTTTTGTTTTTCTTCTGAATTTTGCTTTATTTATTTATTTTTTTATACAACAGGTTCTTATTAGTTATCTATTTTTTACATATTAGTGTACAAATGTAAATCCCAATCTCCCAAATCATCCCAGCATCACCCCCTCCCCCCTCTCTATTTCAGCCTTGCAAATCAGTTGATCTGTACCATTTTTCTAGATTCTGCATATATGCGTTAATATAAGATATTTGTTTTTTGCTTTCTGACTTATTTCACTCTGTATGACAGTCTCTAGGTCCATCAACATCTCTACAAATGACCCAATTTCACTGACTTATATGGCTGAGTAATATTCCATTGTATATGTGTACCACATCCTCTTTATCCATTCATCTGTTGATGGGCATTTAGATTGCTTCCATGACCTGGCTATTGTAAATAAGTGCTGCAATGAACATTGGGGTGCATGTGTCTTTTTTTTTTTTCCATCTTTATTGGAGTATAATTGCTTCACAATGCTGTGTTAGTTTCTGCTTTATAACAAAGGGAATCAGCTATACATATACATATATCCCCATATCTAATCCCTCTTGCATCTCCCCCCCACCCTCCCTATCCTACTCTTCTAGGTGGTCACAAAGCACGGAGCTGATCTCCCTGTGCTATACAGCTGCTTCCCGCTAGCTATCTATTTTACATTTGGTAGTGTATGTATGTCCATGCCACTCTCTCACTTCACCCCACCTTACCTTCCCCCTCCCCAGGTCCTCAAGTCCATTCTCGACATCTGCGTCTTTATTCCTGTCCTGCCCCTAGGTCCTTAAGAACCTTTTATTTTTTTCAGATTCCATATATACGTGTTAGCATATGATATTTGTTTTTCTCTTTCTGACTTTCTTCACTCTGTATGACAGACTCGAGGTCCATCCACCTCAATACAAATAACTCAATTTCATTTCCTTTTATGGCTGAGTAATATTCCATTGTATATATGTGCCACATCTTTATGCATTCATCTGTTGATGGACACTTAGGTTGCTTCCATGTCCTGGCTATTGTAAATACAGCTGCAATGAACATTGCAGTACATGACTCTTTTTGAAATATGGTTTTCTCAGGGTATATGTCCAGTAGTGGGATTCCTGGGTCATATGGTAGTTCTAGTTTTAGTTTCTTAAGGAACCTGCATACTGCTCTCCATAGTGGCTGTATCAATTTACATTCCCACCAACAGTACAAGAGGGTTCTCTTTCCTCCACACCCTCTCCAGCATTTGTTGTTTGTAGATTTTCTGATGATGCCCATTCTAACCAGTGTGAGGTGATACTCCTTGTAGTTTGATTAGCATTTCTCTAATGATTAGTGATGTTGAGCAGCTTTTCATATGCTTCTTGGCCATCTGTATGTCTTCTTTGGAGAAATGTCTATATAAGTCTTCTGCCCATTTTTTGATTGGGTTATATGTTTTTTTAATATTGAACTGCATGAGCTGTTTATATATTTTGGAGATTAATCCTTTGTCCGTTGATTCATTTGCAAATATTTTCTCCCATTCTGAGGGTTGTCTTTTTGTTTTGTTTATAGTTTCCTTTGCTGTGCAAAAGCTTTTAAGTTTCATTAGGTCCCATTTGTTTATTTTTGTTTTTATTTCCATTTCCCTAGGAGGTGGGTCAAAAAGGATCTTGCTGTATTTATGTTAAAGAGTGTTCTTCCTACATTTTCCTCTAAGATTTTTATAGTGTCCAGTCTTACATTTAGGTCTTTAATTCATTTTGAGTTTACTTTTGTGTATGGTTTTAGGGAGTGTTCTAATTACATTCCTTTACATGTAGCTGTTCAGTTTTCCCAGCACCACTTATTGAAGAGACTGCCTTTTCTCCATTGTATATCCTTGCCTTCTTTGTCATAGATTAGTTGACCATAGGTGTGTGGGTTTATCTCTGGGCTTTCTATCCTGTTCCATTGATCTATATTTCTGTTTTTGTGCCAATACCATATTGTCTTGATTACTGTAGCTTTGTAGTATAGTCTCAAGTCAGGGAGTGTGATTCCTCCAGCTCTGTTTTTTTCCCTCCAGATTGCTTTAGTTATTCAGTGTCTTTTGTGTCTCCAAACAAATTTTAAGATTTTTTTGTTCTAGGTCTGTAAAAAATGCCATTGGTAATTTGACAGGGAGTGCATTGAATCTGTCAATTGCTTTGGGTAGTATAGTCATTTTCACAATATTGATTCTTCCAACCCAAGAACATGGTATATCTCTCCATCTGTTTGTGTCATCTTTGATTTCTTTTGTCAGTGTCTTATAGTTTTCTGAGTACAGGTCTTTTACCTCCTTAGGTGGGTTTATTCCTAGGTATTTTATTCTTTTTTTGTGTGTGTGTGGATACGGGCCTCTCACTGTTGTGGCCTCTCCCGTTGCAGAGCACAGGCTCCAGACGTGCAGTTTCAGCGGCCATGGCTCACAGGCCCAGCTGCTCCGCGGCATGTGGGATCTTCCTGGACCGGGGCACGAACCCGTGTCCCCTTCATCGGCAGGTGGACTCTCAACCACTGCACCACCAGGGAAGCCCAGGTATTTTATTCTTTTTGTTGCAATGGTGAATGGGATTGTTTCCTTAATTTCTCTTTCTGATCTTTCATTGTTAGTGTCTAGTAATGCATGGGATTTCTGTGCATTAATTTTGTATTATGCAACTTTATCAAATTCATTGATTAGCTCTAGTAGTTTTCTGGTGGCATCTTTGGGATTCTCTATGTATAGTATTATGTCATCTGCAAGCAGTGACAGTTTTACTTCTTCTTTTACAATTTATATCCCTTTTATTTCTTTTGCTTCTCTGATTGCTGAGGCTAGGACTTCCACAACTATGTTGAATAATAATGGCGAGAGTGGACATCATTTTCTTGTTCCTGATCTTAGAGGAAATGTTTTCAGTTTTTCACTATGAGAATTATGTTGCTGTGGTTTTGTTGTATATGCCCTTTATTATGGTGAGGTAGGTTCCTCTATGTCCACTTTTTCAAGAGTTTTTATCATAAATGGGTGTTGAAGTTTGTCAAAAACTTTTTCTGCATCTATTGAGATGATCATATGGTTTTTATTCTTCAGTTTGTTAATATGGTGTATCACACTGATTGATTTACATATATTGAAGAATCCTTGCATCCTTGGGATAAATCCCACTTGATCATGGTGTATGATCCTTTTAATGTGGTGTTAGATTCTGTTTGCTAGTATTTTGTTGAGGATTTTTGCATCTATATTCTTCAGTAATATTGGTCTGTAATTTTCTTTTTTTAAGTATCTTTGTCTGGTTTTGGTATCAGGGTGATGGTGGCCTCATAAAATGAGTTTGGGAGTGTTCCTTCCTCTGTAATTTTTTAGAAGAGCTTCAGAAGGTTGAGTGTTAGCTCTTCTCTAAATGTTTGATAGAATTCACCTGTAAAGTCATCTGGTCCTGGAGTTTTGTTTGTTGGAAGATTTTTAATCACAGTTTCAATTTCATTGCTTGTAATTTGTCTGTTCACATTTTCTCCTTCTTCCTGGTTCAGTCTTGGAAGGTTATTCCTTTCTAATAATTCAAACATTTCTTCCAGTTTGTCCATTTTATTGGCACATAGCTTCTTGTAGTCTCTTATGATTCTTTGTATTTCTGCAATGTCTGTTGTAACTTCTCCTTTTCCATTTCTAATTTTACTGATTTGAGTCCTCTCCCTCTTTTTCCTGATGAGTCTGGCTAGTGGTTTATCAATTTTGTTTATCTTCTCAAAGAACCAGCTTGTAGTTTTATTGATCTTTGCTATTGTTTCCTTCATTTCTTTTTCATTTATTTCTGATCTGATCTTTATTATTCTTTCCTTCCGCTAACTTTGGGCATTTTTTATTCCTCATTCTCTAAATGCTTTATGTGTAAGTTTAGACTGTTTATTTGAGATTTTTCTTGTTTCTTGAGGCAGGCTTGTATAGGTATAAACTTCCCTCTTAGAACTGTTTTTGCTGCATTCCATAGGTTTTCAATCGTCGTGTTTTCATTGTAATTTGTCTCTAGATATATTTTGATTTCCTCTTTGATTTCCTCAGTGATCTCTTGGTTATTTAGTAATGTTTTGTTTAGCACCCATGTGTTTGTGTTTTTTGCGGTTTTTTTTCACTGTAGTTGAGTTCTAATCTCATAGTGCTGTGGTCAGAAAAGATACTTGATATGATTTCAGTTTTCTTAAATTCCCAAGGCTTGATTTGTGACCTAAGATGTGATATATCCTGGAGAATGTTCTGTGTGCCCTTGAGAAGAAAGTGTAATCTGCTGTTTTCAGATGGAATGTCCTATAAATATCAATTAAATCTATCTGGTCTATTGTGTCATTTAAAGCTTGTGTTTCCTTATTAATTTTCTGTCTGGATGATCTGTTCATTGCTGTAAGTGAGGTGCTAAAGCCGCCCACTATTATTGTGTTACTGTAGATTTCCTCTTTTATAGCTCTTAGCATTTGCCTTATGTACTGAGGTGCTCCTATGTTGAGTGCATATATATTTATAATTGTTATATCTTCTTCTTGGATTGATCCCTTGATCATTATGTAGAGTGTTGCTCTGGTAGGCATAGCTCAGTAAAACTTTAATCTCCTTGCCTGCTGATGGATTGGGCTGGGTTCCCTTCCTGTTGGTTGTTTGGCCTGAGATGAACCAGCACTGGAGCCTACCCAGCTCTGTGGTTTGGCTAATGGTGGACTCTTGGAGTGCTCATGCCAAGGAGTACTTCCCAGAACTTCTGCTGCCAGTATCCTTGTCCCTGAGGTGAGCCACAGCCACACCCCACCTCTGCAGGAGACCCTCCAACACTAGCAGGTAGGTCTAGTTCAGTCTCCTATGGGGTCACTGCTCCTTCCCTTGGGTCCCAATGGTCACACTACTTTGTGTGTGCCCTCCAAGTGTGGAGTCTCTGTTTCCCCCAGTCCTGTTGAAGTCCTGCAGTCAAATCCCACTAGGCTTCAAAGTCTGATTATCTATAAATTCCTCCTCATGTTGCCAGACCCCCAGGTTGGGAAGCCTGACGTGGGGCTCAGAACCTTCACACCAATGGGTGAGCTTCTGTGGTTGAAGTGCTCTCCAATTTGTGAGTCACCAACACAGTGGTTATGGGATTTGATTTTACTGTGATTGCGCCCTTCTTACCATCTCATTGTGGCTTCTCCTTTGTCTCTGGCTGTGAGCATCTTTTTTGGTGAGTTCCAGTGTCTTCCTGTTGATGATTGTTCAGCAGTTAGTTATGATTCCAGTGCTCTCACAAGAGGGAGTGAGTGCACACATTCTTCTACTCCGCCATCTTGAACCAATCTGATCTTCAATTTCTTTCATCAATGTCTTATAGTTTTCTGAGTACAAGTCTTTTACCTCCTTGGTTAAATTTATTCCTAGGTATTTTATGCTTTTTGATATGATTGTAAATGGGATTATTTTTCTTAATTTCTCTTTCTAATAGCTTATTATCAGTGTTTAGAAACACAACAGATTTTTGTGCATTAATTTGGCATCCTGCAGCTTTAGTGAATTCATTTATTAGTTCTAATAGTTTTTTGGTGGCGTATTTAGGATTTTCTACATATAGTATCCTGTCATCTGTAAATAGTGACAGTTTAACTTCTTCCTTTCCAATTTGGCTTCCTTTTGTTTCTTTTCCCTTTCTGATTGTTGTGACTAGGTCTTCCAATACTATATTGAGTAAAAATGTCAAGAGTGGGCATCCTTGTCTTGTTCCTGATCCTAGAGGAAATGCTGGCAGCTTTTCACCATTGAGTGTAATGTTGAATGTGAGTTTGTCATAAATGTATTTTACTATGTTGAGGTATATTTCCTCTATACCCACTTTGTTGAGAAGTTTTCTTTTATCAAAAATGGATGTTGAATTTTGTCAGTTTTTTCTGCATCTATTGAGATGATCATATGATTTTTTTTCTTCAATTTGTTCTTGTGGTGTACTGAGTTGTCAATCAATTCTTGCTTACTCCAAGAATGAACAAATGACATAGACTTTTTTATATTTTAATAAATTTGATTTTTTAGAACAGTTTTAGATTTACCGAAAAATTGTGAAGAGAGTACAGTTTCCGTATACCTCATATTCATTTCCCCCTGTTATTAATATCTTCAGTTAGTATGTACTTGGGCCCTGATCACCCAATTACAGTGTGAGGATGGGGGGGGTTCCATACCAACAAGCAATTCTCCAAAACCTTCTAGATGTCCTACAATTGAACTCAATTCTGACACTACCTACCCAGAGATAATATCTGATTCCACAGGTAAAACACTCACTCCCACAAGATCACCCTCCACTTCAGATGCCCATTACAAGCCCAGGTTGTTATCTGTCCTTTTGACCGACCAGCTATAAATTAGAGGTTCCCATGACCCCATCTTTGGGTTCGATTAATTTGCTAGAGTGACCTATAGAACTCAGGAAACCCATTTACTCACCAGATTACCAGTTTATTACAAAGGATATTAAAGAGTATGAATCAACAGATGGATGAAGAGATACATAGGGTGAGGTCTCAACAAAGGAGCTTCTGTCTTCATGGAGATTGGGGCCCAGCATGTGGAAGCATTCTGGTTTCCCAGCCTGGAAGCTCTCTGAACCCTCTCCTTTTGGGTTTTTATGAAGGCATCATTACATAGACATGGTTGATTAAATCATTGACCATTGGTGATTGATTCAGACTCCAGACCCTCTCCCCTCCTCAGAAGTCAGGGAGTGTGACTGAAAGCTCTGCTCCATGATTCTGGTTGGTTTCCCTGGCACACAGCCCCCACTCGTAGGTACTTTCCAAAAGTCACCTCATTAACATACACCCAGCTGTGGTTGAAAGAGGTTTGTTATAAATAACAAGATACCCATTTCAGCTTTCTGGCTCTGAAGTATTTTCAGGAACTGAGGGCAAGAGACCAAATATTATAACAAAAGATGCTCCCACTGCTCTTATCTCTCAGCAGATTCCAAGCGTCTGGGGAGCTGTGAGCCAAGAAATGTGGATGAAGATCAAATATATATGAAAAATATACTTTGGTCCACAGAATGACCAAATATATACATATATATATTTCTTATAAATCACAATACTGCAGTATGGTTCATTTGTTGCAATTAATGAACCAACATTGATATATTATATTAATTGAAGTTCATACTTTATTCAGATTTCCTTAGTTTTTAATCTAATGCCCTTTTTTTTGTTCTAGGGTCCCATCCAGGATACCACTTTATATTTAGCTATCATGCCTCCTTTTAAGCTCCTTTTGACTGTGACAGTTTCTCAGATGTTCCTGGTCAGGCATTTTGTAGAATGTCCCTGTATTGGGGATTGTCTGGTATTTTTCTCATGCTTTGACTGGGATTATGGGTTTCTGAGAGAAGAATCACAGATGTAAAATACCGTTTTCATTGCATCATATCAAGAGCACATATTATCAACCTGATTTATCACTGTTGATGTTGGCCTAGATCAGCTGGCTTGCATTTGTCAAACTTCTCCACTGTAAAGTTACTCTTTGTGGTGGTTAATTATATGTATCAAGTTAACTGGGCTAAGGGATGCCCAGATAACTTGTAAACATTATTTGTGGTGTGTCTATGTGGGTGTCTGTGGAAGAGATCATCATTTGAATCAGTAGACTGAGTAAAGATCCACCCTCACCAATGTAGGTGGATAGCATCCAATCTGTTGAAAGACCAAATAGAACAAAAAGGCAGAGGAAGTGTGAATTTACTCTCTCTCTCCTTGAGCTGGGACATTCAACTTCTCTTGACCTCGGGCATCACACCTTCTGGTTATCAAGCCTATGGACTTCAAGATTTACCCAGCAGCCCCTTGGTTCTCAGGCTTCTGGCCTTAGACTGGGAATTATACCATTAGCTCTCCGGGTTCTTAGGCCTCCAGCCTTGGATTGATTATTCCACTGGCTTTCCTAGTTCTCCAGCTTGCATTGTAGATGGCAGATCATGGGACTTCCCAACCTCCATAGCCACGTGAGCCAATTCATATAATAAATCTCTTTCTCTCTCCATATACATGTGTATGAAATACATAAATTATTTGGAATTCTTCTGCTGAAAGATTTGTCTGTTCTTCCCCATTTATTTATTTATTCAATCACTTATTTATATCAGTATGGACTCACAGATATATATTTTATACTTTGGATTATAATCTAAAATGACTTTATTTTGTTGCTCAAAATGTTTCTTCCTTGGCCTTTGGGAGTTCTTTCAGTCAGCTTCTGTGTTCCTTTGACCTATCCCCATGATTGTGTGTTTTGTTTTGTTTTTTACACTTCTTTACTTTCTAACACTCCAAGATTTTCTAGGCTTATCTTGTATATTTTCTGCCCTAGTCCTAGAATTAGCTATTTCTCTGTGGAAGCCTTATTCCCTTTATTGGAGAACAGTATTAGAAACCAAGATCTGGGCTCCCAATATGCCTGTTACTACTGGGCTTCGACTTGGTAAACCAACACAATATAGTTTATTTAATAAAGAAGTTCCTAAAGTAATTCAAAATATGTTGACTTGTGCTTGAATTATGAGTTTAGAACAACAGAAATAACCTCTGACGATCAATATTTCTTGAATGATTTTTATATAAATTCAAGTATTCTCTTAGCTACAATTACAAATTTAAAGCATATTCCTAAGGTTGTTACAGCATGTCCAATTATGTGCATGGTGTAGAACTTTATAAGTGTGTGCAGAAACAGACTGCACATTTCTAAGAGAAAAGAAGCACCTTTCTGAGATTCAGCTGCTCTAGTTCTTTCAGACTAGAGAATAAGGATAAAAATGTCAGTTTGGACCCTGAAATGCCTTGCAGTGTGGAGAAGCTTTTCCATAACTAAAATAACAACAAAAGCTGTGACTATCACCCCATCTTGTTACCAATTTTTGAACAACCCTACTATTGATGAGCAGAGTGACATTTGGTCATTACAGGTGACCTAACATTCAATGACCATAAATGTCCTTGACAGTAAAAGTGCTGTCTTGTGACTCTAATCTAATCTGATTTGTTAAGCACAGGAAACGCTTGGCACTTTCCTAGGGCATTGATTAATGAGGAAACACTTGGTTTCACAATTAATGTGAACTATCATAACCACTGGGAACCTATTTGTTTTATAAGAAACCCATTCTGTATGCTGTTTGCATTTATTGATGTGCAAACATAACACTAATTTTTGGAAATACATGTCATGTGCTCAATGCAACTCCCTCCTTCCCTCCTTTCTTTGTTTTCCATTGACTTTATTGATGTAAAAGGGAAGAGGGAAACCAAAGCTGAACAGACTGTACATATTAAAGGCATTTGTACATACATTTAATGCAATTCTTACAACAGCATTAAGAGCTAAGTATTATTTTACCTATTTTAAAGTTGAAGAAACAGAGATTTAGAGAGGTTAAGTAACTTGCTCAAGATCACACAATTTATAAAGTAGCAACTTATAAAGTAATCCTATAAAATTTAAGCCCAGAACAATCTGGCCCTAGAGCTCACCTTTTCCCACTCCAGCAGGGGTTCTCAAAACTGGCAGCATGTATAAGAATAATTTAAGATGATTTTTAAATATAATGATGCTTGAGGCCTACTCTAAGAGATTCTGATTTAATAATTCTGTGGAAGAATCTAGACATCAGCAAGTCTTAAAAGTTTCCCAGGAGATACTAATGTGCAATCTGGTCTGAACCAGAGCACTATTCTGCTTTCATTTTCATAACTATATCTAACATTCATGCAGTGTCCTTACAGTTTTCAAAGTTTTTTTTAAATGCATAATTCATTTAATCATTAAACCAAACCAGTTAGGGATTATCACGCCCATTTTATAGAATAAGAAGCAAAGAGGCAAAAAATTTTTTTAATCTTACTCAATATTATTATCAGTAGCTGAAATCCAATAAAATTTGAGGAGGACCACCCTAATGTTTTTATTCTTATTTAGAATCTCCTAATCTTGCTCCCTTTTGGAGCCCTTCTTTTCTTTCCCTCCTGCTACAGTCTGCTCCCCAGCCCAGGATTGCAAGAGCTCCTTGGATGTCACTGGAAGCTCTCAGCTCTGTGTGGATGGGAGGGAGTGGTGGCTGTGAGGATGGTGATTCATTACTGAAGCAACATAGGTTAGTAGTGAAAACAGAGTTAGGGGTAGAAGTTTGACACCTTGAGAAAGTGGTTTTATTTCTTTGAAGCTCACACTCAACAATAAAATGGGGAAAATAATAGTACCACCTCACGGTTTCATCATGAAAATAAGAAAAGATAATGTATATAATAGGGATTTGTAAATTGAAAGGCATTATTCTTATTCTAATAATTACTATTTCATTTGTAATAATTAGTGTTCCAGGGCTAGTATAACAAATTATTTATTCTAGTAATTACTATTACTAGAATAAATAATAGTAATTACTTATTCTAGTAATTATTAAATAACAAATTATTTATTCTAGTAATTACTATTACTAGAATAAATAATAGTATAATTATTTAGTGTTCCAGGGCTAGGATAACAAATTATCACAATCTTGGTGACTTAAAACTACAGAAAATTATTCACTTTCAGTTCTGGAGGCTAGAAGTCTGAAATTAAGGTGTCAGCAGGGCCAACCCTCCTCTGAAAGCTCTAGGAAAGAATCCTCTTCCAGCTACTAGTGGCTGTTGGTGTTGCTTGGTGTTCTCCAGCTTGTAGCCACATTACTCCAGTCTCTGCCTGTGTCTTTCCATCCCCTTCTCCTCTGTGTCTTTCTCAAATATATCTCTCCCTTTCTCTTATAAAGATATTTGTCTTTGGATTTAGGACCCACACTGATAATACAGGATGATCTTCTCATCCCAAAATTCTTAACAATGACATCTGCAAATAACCTTTTCCCAAATAAGGTAACATTTACAGGTTTCAGGAATTATGCCATGGACTCTTTTTTTGGCGGGGGCGGGGGAACCTTTCAAACCACTGTAGATATTATAAGTACTTCTCTTTCTTTAAACCCAATATTCCACTCTCTGACTCATTAACTGCCACTTACCAATAAATATAAGTTCCAAATTCTTTTTATGGTCCACAAGTCAGCCCTGCCTCATTCCCCAAATAACTACACAGAACTTTCTGCAGTTTCCCAAATATCCTCACTCTTTGCTACTCCTGTGCCTTTTACATGTGCCATTTCTGTTGTGTACCTTCCCTCTCTGTCTGAACCTCATCACTATTTTTCATCTTCTTTCATGAAGTCTTTACTGATCATCAAAGATGACTGCTCCCTCTTCTTTTTCCAAAGCTTCTAGATTCTTGGCTTCTTACCTTTGGTTCTAGCACGTACTGCAGGCTGACATTTACTGTTGTAGTTGAGCACTTACTGGGTTTCCCACTAGACTGAGCTTCGGTTTTATTATGTCCTCAGGATACAGATGGTGACTCATTCATCTTTGTACTGCCCTCTGCATGAGGCCCAGAACCAGGCACCTTTTAGGTTCTCAACAGAGCTCAGTGACCACAGAGAATGATTGACAGCACTTCCCCCAGGTTCCTCCAGTCCACTCCATGTGGAGCAACTGCAATAAGGACACTGGAGTCTCAGTCTCTTTTCAGTGGTGCAAATTCTACTGACACATTTGTCTTATTCCCTTTATTTGGATAGTTAAAAATTATTATTATTATTATTTAGAAAAGTTGACTTATGGGCCCCTTTACTTCTTTTTCTCACTTGGTAGTTTATTTTGTGGTAATTAACTTCTTTGCATTCTGGGTTTTCTTCTATGAAAGTATTTTTATTTGATGGAAAGTCTATAACTTTACTATTAGTGATAGCTGATATTTCTTTTTTTTTTTTTTTTTTTTTTTTTGCGGTACGCGGGCCCCTCACTGTTGTGACCCCTCCCGCTGCGGAGCACAGGCTCCGGACGCGCAGGCTCAGCGGCCATGGCTCACGGGCCCAGCCGCTCCGCGGCACGCGGGATCTTCCCAGACCGGGGCGCGAACCCGCGTCCCTTGCATCGGCAGGCGGACTCTCAACCACTGCGCCACCAGGGAAGCCCGCTGATATTTCTTATATCATTTTACTTCAGTAAACACTGCACGAGGGAGGGGAAAGCACATATAGAGACTGTGTGAGTCTCCCTTCTCTCCTCAGATCTTAACTCTGTGCTTTGATTTAAGTTCTGTCTTTTTTTTTTTTTTTTTTTTTTTTTTGCGGTACGCGGGCCTCTCACTGTTGTGGCCGCTCCCGTTGCGGAGCAGAGGCTCCGGACGCGCAGGCTCAGCGGCCATGGCTCACGGGAACAGCCCCTCCGCGGCATGTGGGATCCTTCCGGACCGGGGCACGAACCCGTGTCCCCTTCATTGGCAGGCGGACTCCCAACCACTGCGCCACCAGGGAAGCCCTAAGTTCTGTCTTTTTAATGTTCAACATATTTGTTTTTCTGTTTATTTTCCCTCATCCCTTTAGAGGCTAAATCCCTTTTCAGTCTTATATTCAAAATCCAAAATTAAGCTTGGGAAAAAGTAAACAGAAGATTGGATGTTGTCCCATTTCCTGAATATTGCCAATGCTGTATGTTGTGGGTTCACCCTTGCCTTCAGGGTTTCTTAAAATATTTTTTTAAGTGAACACTACTCAGCCCCTCCTAGAAGGAATAACCATACTCACATAAGTACTGGACTGTAAATTCTTTGAAGATTAAACTCTCTGTTGCCCATATCTGTAATCTAGATGCCAGCACAGTGTCTGGCACATAATAGGTAGTCAAAAAATGTTTGATAAATCGAATGCAAATGCTTGTCTTGGGAGCTGGCAAAACATCAGTAGACAATGGATGCTTCTGATTTCTCCTTCCTACTATAATACCTACTCAATTTTGTGATGGTATTTAATTGAAATAATCTGTCCTTTTTTCAACAAAACATCTAGAGCGGCCCAAGCAAACTCTTGATTGAAACCAATGTACTTCACAATTCTTGTTCTGCATGACATGCCTCCATATGATAGCAATGCTGATGATTATGCATTTTCTTAAGCTCTCCCAGTCCTGCTTTGGGAATTTAAAGTCTGCTTAGGTCTATGGAGATTTGAGTAACAAAACAGAAGGCTACCTGCCACACTGTAAAAGCAGTATTCTCCAAAAGTCAACATCTGTCAGTGTCCCAAGTTTCAGCTCTATCACTTAAGCCTCTAAGCTCAGGGTGAGATGTCCAGGGATTGCCTGAAAGATTATAAGCTCTTTTCTCTCTGTTTTGTTTGTAAACGGAGAGAAACAGGGGCTTGGGCCTCAGTCTCATCACACATGTCAGTGCTTCTCCCAAGAGGAGTCCATTCGAGTTTCACTAGATTATTAATTCCTGGTATATACCCTTATTGTGTGTCTAAGCTCTCCTACCTGTTTCCTCCCACTCGTCTAACATATATACTTGCAATACATAGTCAGATATCAACATAATCAAGTCCAGACCATCACTACTTTGTCACTTGGACTTGGAGAAGTTTATTCAAGATAAATTGCTTCATGCATTATATTCACCTCTTAGTACGAGCTGGACATTCTTCATAGAGTGCACAAAGTTCCATAAGGCAGTGGTCCCTACACAAGACTGTGCTTTCATCTCTCACTCCTCCTCTACTGCCTTAAATTGAAAATACAGAGCTGAAAGGCAATTCCCATGTTAATGTATGCACCAAACCGAATACATGACATTTCATGTCTCACTTCAGACATGAAACAAATAGGATCTTTAAAGAAATGCTTAACACGTTGCATTCACAGTCTCTTTCTCCCCCTCAGTTCATCACTTATCTACAATTACAATATAAAATTGTCAGCAAAAAAGATATGAGTAAAAAAAAAAAATATGAGTATATTCAAGCAGTTTCTGGTGGTTCAGTCTATATTTCCCATCACTCAGAACTGTTGGCCAGTTAGAGTCATTAGTTCCTGCACAGTAAGTGAGGCTGACACGCAGAATGAGACTACAAAGAATCCATCCTTTAAAGTCCAGCCATGTTGTATATACAGCAGAGAACATGGCCTTTCCCCCCTCCACTCTAGCAACGTGTTCACCCACAGAGAAGGAAATGTTTACTGTCTGTAATAGGAGCCTGGGGTTTGGCAGTGATCCAGAAGAAAAATAGGGACAGAGGACTGTAAGATAAAAAATAAAATTAAAGTTAATCTGAAACAGGCTTTGTATCTAGAAAAAAAAACATGCTAAAGAAAATTAAGGAGAAAATCGGTAGCTTTAGGGGTTCTTTTGCAACACAAGGCTGCACCTCCGTGGGTAAGGCTGCAGCCACTGAGACACGGGTGAGGTGTCCTCACAGTCCTTCCTACTCAAAGATCACTTCGGATGCACTCAAAATTCCTGCCATCACAGTCACAGCATCTAGAAATTCTGCTGAATGTTGAGGAGTCTAATATCGAATCACTGAAAGACATGGTACAGTTATACCCCTGAAAAAACTGGTGGGAACTTTATGTATTTCTTCTCCTAGTTTATTTTTTCAACTTGTCTTCTCTTTTGTAGTCTTTTCATCTTCATTCCTTAGTTCAAGTTTTTAGCATATTTTTTTACAGCAGTTATTGCAATAACCCTGTAAAATGCTTTCTGTTTCTGCTGCAGTCCAACTTATCCTTCACACTAGTACTAGTATAAACCCAGATCTGGCCCTGCTTATTTCCTGCCTAAAGTTCTTGAAGAGCTCCCCATTGCCTGCAGCATAAAATCCAGGCCAGAGCATAAAAACCCTTCATAATCTGGCCTGTGCTTATCTCTTCCCACCCCTCAACCTCTCAGAATTTGCAGTTGCTCCAAGCACAATTGCTCCAGGCCTCTGTGTCTTTTCCCATGTGATTATTCTTTAGACTGGGACACTCTTCTCCTGAGACTCAGCCTGGGTGCCATTTCCTTTAGGAAGCCTTCTTCTACATTTGGAGTGAGCTATATGTACTGTGTGTTGCCATGGCATCTGGTTCCCTCCCTTTATCACAACTAATCACATTGCATCCCAACTGTAAATATAATTGTCTGTATCTGCCACTAAACAGTAAACATGTGAAGGCAAGGACTATATCCCCAGCATCTGGAAGCACATGCTAGGTACAGAGCAGGTGTTTAATAAATATTCCTTGAATGATTCCACATGCTCTTACTGGGCCAAATTCTTCCTTGGGAATTTTGACATATTTCATGTCTTTTAATTTTTCCAGTAACAAGTTTAACCCTGTTCTTTTACACAGGATTTGTCCAATTCTTGGAGCATTCTTCAAGTGTAAGGCTGAGGTATAGGTGAACATTATTACATCAGACAATTCAAGGAGAGAGAGTAAGCTGAGATGGAAAGTGGGAGATAATTAAGAGACAGAAAAAAAGGGAGATCTTAAGACTTTATTACTCTGATGTCATAACGACATAGTTCTCTCCTTATTTGACATCCTAGAGGAAAAAAAGAAACATGGCATGGTATTATTGTATAGTGTTAACCCTATAATATGTTTACTATTCTACATGTTTTCATGCATTAACTCATTTCATCCTCAAAAACTCTTGAGGAGATCACTACCATCACTATCCTCGTTTGACAGATGAGGAAACAGAGGCA
This sequence comes from Mesoplodon densirostris, assembly GCF_025265405.1. Lineage (NCBI taxonomy): Eukaryota > Metazoa > Chordata > Mammalia > Artiodactyla > Ziphiidae > Mesoplodon > Mesoplodon densirostris. The sequence goes on along the minus strand of NC_082662.1, from coordinate 62,911,137 downwards.
CAGAGAAATAATTTGTCTAAGGCACCTAGCTAGTAAATGGCACAGTGACAATTATAAACCTAGGCAGTCTGAAACCAAGACACTATGTTCATAACCACTATACTATGTTCTTTTTACATGATGCAGTTCATATGTAGAAGGACAAATATTTGAGCAAGCTATAGCAGTTGCACAGACTCTGATGGCAGATTAGTAGTCAGGGAAGGCTTCACCAAGGAGGTGAGGAATGACCAAGTCTTAGAAGAGCAGGAATTGACCAAGGGGGCAGGAAGTGTAAAAGTATTCTATAAAGAGAGAATGGCATCTGTAAAAGTGAGGAGGATGTGGAGAAGACTCTACCCTCTTGGTATGGAACCATATTTATGGCTATATATCAAGTGAAAGGGAGAGTAGAGAAATAGGAAGACCAAGTTGAGCAGCAGTGTGGGTTGCCTGAGTCTACACTCAGTGGGGTTGGCCTAGGTTGCCCAGCAGGAATATGGGGAGAGTCTGCTTTGATAAGACCAGAGTAGCCTTCACATGAGTAAGCCTCACCACAAGCCTCATCTGGGCACTTCCCAGAGCTTGGGATGCTTGGGAGACACTAAGTATAAACTATTAGGGTAAGAAATGTTCATAGACAGCATTTTCCCACTGTGCCCTTTTTATATCAATGAGGACAATGGGGGTCCCAATAGATTAAATGACATAACCAAGGTTGTACAGTTCCTTAGCAGCAGGGTTAAGACTAGAAACTAAGAGCTACAGTATCTTTATTTGAAGAGCTGATGATCTTGCAGGGAGATAAAAATCAAGTACAGAAACATACTGATATCAAAAAACAGACAAACAGAAGTTACACAATTTAAAATGTAAGTGTTAAAGGGTTGACTGAGTAAAGATGGGAACAAGGAAGTCTGGACATCTCCTGGATCAAGTTAGTTTTTTTTTTTTTTTTTTTTTTTGGTACACGGGCCTCTCACTGTTGTGGCCTCTCCCGTTGCGGAGCACAGGCTCCAGACGCGCAGGCTCAGCGGCCATGGCTCACGGGCCCAGCCACTCCGCGGCATGTGGGATCCTCCCGGACCGGGGCACGAACCCGTGTCCCCCGCATTGGCAGGTGGACTCTCAACCACTGCATCACCAGGGAATCCCCAAAGTTCCATTATTTGAGTCCAAGTGTTCTCATCTATAAAATGAGGGTAGAAGTTCTTGACACATAGTAATTATTATAATGTATAGAGTCATTTTGTGACAATGGGTCCCTGGGTCTCCTCTTGTTATTATTATTATTTTTTTACTATTCATTGAATAAATTCATGAATGAATAAATGAGTGGGTGAATTCCAGGTGAGATTTGTTTCAAGTCCATCTAAGGAATGGAAATGTGGCACTCACCAGTGGATTCAAGCATGATCTGCTAAAAGATAACTCACTGTCCCTAATCTCCTCTTGTGTACCTTGCCTAGGAGGAGAAAGGAAAAGAGAAAGAGTTCCCAAGACCCATGAGGGATGAGGACTGTCTGATGAACCAAAGAGAAAAAGGAAGAAGTGTTCCACAGACTTTGGGCACCGATCCTTAGCCTTCTGAGAAATACCAGATCCGTGGATGGAAGAGCATTTGATCCTTATATTCTATACCAGGAGCACCTAGAGTTTTACTTCTACTCCAACTACAGGGAAAGAAATCCAGAATCCATGTGTAGAATTTCAAGCCATGCAGTGAGATATTTTCTCAGGTTTGGCTCTGAAACACCTAAATATTTCTCCTGTTATCTGGAAGGCTCCAATCCTAGGTACCCTGATGACTAACCAGAAAACTTGGAAAAGAGATTTCACCATATAAAATATCATAAAAATCTCAGGGTAGGACAGGACATAATTTCATCTAGTTTAAGGGTTCTAAGACTTGGGGCTTTTAAGACCTAGCAAAATTTCATAAAGCAAAACAAAATAGAAACAAAAATAGGGAATTGACCTAGGGTGGCTGTATTAGTTTGCTAGGGCTACTGTAACAAATTACCACAAACTAGGAGGTTTAAACAACAGAAATTTATTGTCTCAGAGTTCTGGAAGCTAAAAGTCTGAGATCAAGATGTCAGCACATTTGGTTCCTTACGAGGTCTGTGAGACAGAATCTGTTCCATGTCTCTCTCTTAGCTTCTGGTGGTTTGATGGCAATCTTTGGCATTCATTGGCTAATAGGTGACATTCTCTTAGTGTCTTCACCTCATCTTCCCTTTGTATGTGTCTGTCTCTGTGTCCAAATTTCCCCCTTTTATAAGGACACAGTCATTTGGGTGACACCCCCCCCCCATGCCTTCATTTTAACTCAGTCATCTGCAAAGCCTCTACTTCCAAATAAGATCCCATTCACAGGTGCTGGGGATTAGGACTTCAACATCTTTTGCAGGGACTAAATTCAACCAACAACAATGGCCAACTCATAATTTAGTTAACTAAGGACATTCGGAAAAAAACCCTGCAGTCTACTATCTTCATTATTTCAAAAAGAAGATGATTTAACACCAAAAATTTTAGGAATGTTATCATCTCACTGCAAAGGGCAGCCTTTCCCAGAAAGAGCAGCTGCAACCTTACATCAACCAACAAGAGTGCATGGACTGTGTAGCTCCTACTTCCTAATCATTCTCTGGGTTAATGGGGACTTCGACACAGGTCAGCAGAGATCTGTGGAAAGGGTTTCTTTGGTGCATTTGGTCTATTACAACTGCTTGACCACTGCTGAAACTGCCCTGCAACCACCCTAGCCTGAGTTTTGAAACTATAGTTCTCACATGCAAATGAAACAGACTATCAAAATGTACACTGCTCACACTTCTGTACCTGAGATTATATGAGACCTGGTTCCTTTCCTGTTCTCTGTATTTTCTTCCACAAGTATGCTATGGTCTGTTTCTCTGAAACAGAAATTTGTTTTTGTGAAATCTCACTGCCCCTGCAGAGCATTCTAAAACATCTCTGTAGCGTCTGGAATCCATATTTCAGCTTTGAGTCTCCCTGCCTGGTTTACAAAGTGATGTTGATTTAATCAGCCCTTTCATTGGATTTTGGGTGAATGACTTTGAAGTTTTATAGGAGGAGCAGTAACCACTATTCAAAGGCAATGATTGATCAAAAGCAACCACTTGAATTCTGGGACCATCCTTCTCTTATTTGGGAGCAGTGACAAGCTTGCTTGAACCTTCAGAATACTAACCACATTAACCTTGGATTGTTAGAGCTGCTATTCATGACCAGCAATTGACCTGCTCAGAAAGCCCTATACATAGACAGAGGGTAGACTATGGACTCTCAAGTAGTTTTCAGAAAAAAAGAAAAGGATGGGTAAAGACCATGGCTTATATTTTTTGATCATTTCTCCTATTTGTTATTTCTTTTTCAGGATTCTATCCTCTCACTCTTAGTGCTGTACAAATATTCAAATTTGAAGTGTGAAGGGAAAACCTTTAAAGAGAGGAAAAATAAGGAAATGTTAAGAGTCATGCTGTAGGTGAAAAGACTGGACTAGGTGTTTTGACCCCTGTCTCTGCCACTTTATAGCTGCATAATCTAGGGCACAATATTTACTCTCCTTGAGTCTCAGTTTCATCATTTATAAAATGGAATTAATAGCATCTACTTCTTAAGGCTGTTGTAAAGATTAATGTATCTCTGTTGGGGAGGGGACTGGGATACAGGGAGGGCTTTCAAGAAGCAAAGAGTAAGTTTAATGTACTTTGTCTAAAGGTGAGGCTTGACTGACCCAAATGCCACAGAAATTGTGATTCATGATAGCACTCCAAAAAAATCTAATATTTTTCTATGAATCGAGCTATTATGGAACAGATTTTCTGAAAGAAATGATGAGTTTGCCTTCAACAAGAGTAGAAAATAATCAAATATTCTTCATATCAAACAACCAGACGGATACTGTAATGCGTCTAGCTATTCAAGGTCACATAAGAAACTGGGAATTAAAAGTAGTTTTCTGGAAGACTTCCAGGATCAAAATGCCATTTGGTATTTAACAGAGTTAAGCTGATGATTATCGCAAAACTACATAAGAAATAAAATTTATCAGGCCCTTCAAAAGGTTACTTTCCATTCTAACCAGAAGCAAAATGTGCTTCTTGGCATTTGTAGTTTCTTTTTGAATAGGGCAAAAGTTATGCATTGGTTTTACTGTTACAAGTGAATTAAAATTTTTTATTTGAAGAATAAAATTGTTGGATTGAAGAAATTGTTAAATAGGATTTGGAGAATGTAGAAGATTATAATTAAAATATCAGGGAAGCTACCAACAAATGAACTTTCTCTGTTGCTTTTATTCCTAGCACAAAATGCACTTTTTTTTTTTTTGCGGTACGCGGGCCTCTCACTGTTGTGGCCTCTCCCGTTGCGGAACACAGGCTCCGGACGCTCAGGCTCAGCGGCCATGGTTCACGGGCCCAGCTGCTCCGCAGCATGTGGGATCTTCCCGGACCGGGGCATGAACGCGCGTCCCCTGCACCGGCAGGCGAACTCCCAACCACTGCGCCACCAGGGAAGCCCCCAGATGCACTTTTGACTAGAACATTTGGAGAATTTCACCTTGGCAGCAGTTTTCAAAGGAATTTTTCCTGACTTATTTGAAAAAGTTGTATAATAAAATCTTATCCATTCACAGAAAAGTCCTGACTCTCCAGGGAAGAGTTCTTAGTCATGTAAAAGCATTTCATGTTCCTTCATGAACACTGACATATGAGCTCAGAGAACTGGGTTCTAATTAAAATAATGGTTTCTCTCTATGATCTTGTCACCTAACTGGGTAAGCCAGATGTTGGCGAAAGTCCTGGTGACCTCATCAGGAAATCACAGTATCACAGGGAAAGATGTACGCTTAACAGTGCAATCAAGACACTACACTACAATTCCCAGCACATTCCCAGACCCTACACCACAATTCCCAGATGTTTCTGTCCTGATATCTTTCTCCACACCACTGTCCCACAGCTGAAACAAGAGGCAGTGGCTGAGGGAGAAGGCATCATCAGCCTGTTCTAGATTTAAACCACAGTGCTGCCACTTATTCAGCTGCATGACTTTAGAAAGGTCCACACTGCTCTGAGCCTCAGCCTCCTCTAAACTGTAGGGAAACCAGTATCTACCTCACAAGGATTATTCTAAAATTAAGTTTGGTGACAAGTATAAGGTTCCTGGCACATAAAAGAGTACCTACATTCAAACTGCGTGAAGAAGATGATGATGTGAGAAGCTGTGGATTTGGAGCTGATAAACTAGATCCAATTTGAACTGTTTTGTTTTTAGTTTAATTCAAGGTTGTAGTCATCAAGCATAAAAACAAACAAACAAACAGTGGACCTTGTTTGTGTTTTCCAGGAGCCAATCACCTAACCACAGAAAGCACATAGATGAAATATTATTTAATATATATCTTAAGATCTGCTGTAGGTATGGTATTAAGTTATCTGAATGTTCTTGCTTCAATGGAGGTTGTAATTAGTGGTGGAGGAAGACAGAAGGCAGGGTTATGTTTATTCTTGGAGGGCCTGGTGTAATTTCTATGAGTACATGCACATTATAGACGTACTTTCTCTTGTAGCAGTTTTTCTCTGTGTACTTCTTATTTGAGATGAATGGTACTCGGTGCCAGCCTCATTAAATAGATGTCAGCAGATAACAGCCACCATTTGCTAAGCTCCCACTCTGTGCCAGGCACTATGAATACACTATCTTGTTTAAACCTCAGAACAAACCTGTGAGGTAGGGTTATTATCAGCATTTTACAGATGAGGAAACACAGGCTTAGAGCAGTTCACTGATATGCCTCAACACTACAGCTAATAAGTGACAGAAATGAGATTGAAATGCAGATCTGTCTGCTTCCAGTCTTTTTTCTCCTGAAACTCCATGTTCTACTATCATCTCACCTCTATGTACTTCACACTAGAGGCCGTAGAGTAAGTGCTCCAAAATATTTATTCGTGATTGATTACAAAGAAATAAATTGCTGGACTAAAGGAAGCCCTTTCAAAATTGACTCAGGCCTATTTTGGATTTCCTTTTCCCGGTTAGTTGGGATTTCATAGCGAAAATTTTGTTGATTTGCTGCATTCCCACTTTTAAACGCAGCTTCAAATTTCTTTGTCTAAGACTCACAGAACATGGCCCTTTTACCCGATTCTCCATACTATATAAAGCATTTACTAAGCTTGTTAGGACCTTCTGGGATCTCCCCTGATGATCTGACATTGGCATAATTTTGCAATCTTCCCTTCCTTAGGCTATGAGTAAGGTTGCAAGAAAGACCATGCTATTTTTATGATTGTTGTTGTTAGAGAAAAAGAATGTTATGCAAGTCTGCAAGCTCTAAAAGCCAAATGTCCCTGGTGGCACAGTGGTTAAGAATCCGCCTGCCAATGCAGGCGACACGGGTTTGAGCCCTGGTCCAGGAAGGTCCCACATGCCGCGGAGCAACTAAGCCCATCCACCCCAACTACTGAGCCTGCGCTCTAGAGCCCGCGAGAGCCACAACTACTGAAACCCGCACACATAGAGCCCGTGCTCTGCAACAAGAAGCCACTGCAATGAGAAGCCCGCGTACCACAATGAAGGGTAGCAACCACTCGCCGCAACTAGAGAAAACTTATGCACAGCAACGAAGACCCATCACAGCCAAAAAATAAATAAGTAAATAAATTTATTTTTAAAAAAAGTCAAGCCAAATGGATCAAGAACACAGTTCCAGCCCTGAAGGGCATCTGATCTAAAACCACAAATGGATGTAACATGGCACTGACTTGCTTTCCTAAAGCAGTTGCAGACATCATTTGATGTCACCATATTTTAAAACTGGAGAGGCCTTTTTCTTTCTTTTTTTTTCCAATGGATTTTATTTTATATTTTACTTTATGGCTGTACTGCTCAGTATGCAGGATCTTAGTTTCCCGACCAGGGATCGAACCTGGGTGCCCTGCACTGGAAGCATGGAGTCCTAACCACTGGACTGCCAGGGAAGATTCACTTTTATCAGTTAGAATAAGCAAGAGAGAAAAAGAGAATCTCTACAAAGGGTAGCAAGGAGGGAGGGAGGGAGCAGTGCTAGCAGTGTTAAGCCTTTAAAATTCATTGAAATGTTTCTGGCTGTTTTATCAATATTTAACTGTCAGTCTGAGGTCGACATCTCCAGTCATGGCTGAGTGTGTTTATATCAAATGGGAATACAGGAAATGCATACCAAAATCAAATAGAAATAATTTTGGATTATTGTTCCTTTATTCTTTCATTAAGCAGTCATTGATTGAGTGCCTGTGTGATGAATGATAGTCCCTGCCTGCTAGAAACTCATGGTCTAGGGTCAGAAGTAGACAAAGATGGAGTGGGGTAAGTGGGATATGATAGTGGCATTGCCGGTTGTACATGAATTCTAGAGTGTCACCTAATCCTACCTGGTAGGAAGTGTGTCAGGGAAGCCCCTCCCAGAGAAGATAAAGGGGAATTTTGCAAGATGAGAAGTCACTGTGGCAAAGAAGCAGGTTCCAGAGAGGATAGCTTGCAGATGTGTTTGAAGAAAGTAAGAGGGCTTTAAGTTTGAACTTTATCTTAAGAAGAATGATTGAAAGATTATTACTAGGAACATGATAAAACCATTTTCTCTTGTAGCAACATGGAGATTAGGTCAGGGAAGGCTATGTGTGAAAAGGAGAGCTGGCACTTAAAGTAAGAAAAAAATATTTGTCAGGGAGGATGGATATTTAAGTGATGCAATTGGTAAAATGTCATAAATGGCTGGGAAATGATTAGATGGACCTGACAGCTAAGTAGATGATAGTGCCATTTACCAAGATACCATGTATAAGAGAGAGTTTGCAAGGGCTGGCACTCAAGATGGATTGTAGCATGAATTAATAGGCCAATATTTGTGTTACAGTTGTTATGTCTACTTCTTTCATCCTTAACTATTTTGTAGAGGTTAGAAGCATGATTTGGGGGGTCATTTCAGATCTCAAATCTACCACTTACTGGCTTTCTGATCCTTAGAAGACCACTTACCCTCTATAAGCCTCAGTGTTCTCATTGGTAGAATGATGATAAGAATACTTATGTCACAGAGATGTCATAAGTAATGGTTAAAAGAGAAAATTCACACAGAGTGCCTTCAAGTGAGTGTTGAAGAATAATAATGCCAGTTATTATTACTACTCTTGCTATTTATTGTCCATTGAATGTTCACTAAATGCAGGGTCTACATTTGTTTCCTTTGACTTTGTGCCCCCCAAGTGCCTTCTCTAGTGGTCTGTATGTAATTGTCCATCAGGAAATAATTGCTGAATTGAGCTGAATTGAAATGGTGGAACATGGAAACACCAAATGAAGTTTCTTAAAGAGATGGAGAAGGATTCATGCATGTTTAACAAATTCAGGTAAATGTCACACAGTAAAGGTCAAGAGTGACATTTGAGGATGAAGGTCAGGAAAAGAGCAATGGTATTAATGAAGTGAAATGGAAGGTAGCTCCTAACAGTAAAGAAAGCAAACTGACCCAAGGGAAGGGGCCTCAGAAGGAGTCCTCCCAGACTAACTGAAGAGGAGTTAGTGACTTGAAGTTTTTCCTTCTCAGCTCAAGGATCTACCAAGACATCGCATCAGAAATCAACTAACATATTATTTCTAGAAGAAAACGATAGGGCATAAACCTTATAAAAAGAATCATATGCCAGCCTAGAATAGAAACCTATTCTGAACACTGATATATTGTTCAGTTGACACCATGATTCTTGTTTTATTTTTCTTTTAGTAATTTAGTCTTTTCTGAATGTGAGCCATTTTAAACTTTATATATAAATTAAAAAAATTAAAATAATTGCTTTTGCATCTTCAAACTAAACTTGTCCAGGAGAGAAATAAAATAATTATATTTATTATTAACAGAACATAAATAAAGTATAAACCAACACAGTGGAGCACAACCTTAAGTGGAAATTCTCTTGGCACACTGTATTTAGATTTGGGGGGTTAAGGTGCATGTTGCAGAGGGGCAATTTAGCATAGATCTAGCTATAATAGGTCAGCAGCATGTAAATCTAAGACAAGGTGGCATGAAAAAGGAGGAAAACTTCTTTAACACCAGATAAATTCAGCAGCTTTCAAACACTTCATCTTCTAACAAACCTCCCAAACTCTTGCAGTGCATGACCACCCATTCTAACCCAGGACAGCTGCAAACTGTATGCACACTGTTCACAGCACAAGGGTGACAGGTAGCAGAGAGGGAAGGGATCCCTAAGGAAGAAGGATCTTTTCCTCCTTTGCACAAATGCATGGGTAAATAACAGCCTGGCTATATCTCATGCTCCGCATTGTCTTTCCATTAAAAAAAAAATCCCCAAATACACAAATCAAGGCCTGGTTTCTCACTATAGAATGGCACACTCTATGATGAATTTAAAAGCCTCTCAGAAGAGTTTAATAGCTTAGTCAGATGACTGGAAAATGAGGATCGATGTAGGTACATTTGGTGTTCCTGAACCTCCCTGCCCCTCTCTGTGGTTCTCTTTAGCATATATTATTTATCCTTTAAATAATGGATTTTCAGAGGCTTTAGATCTGCCTGAGACTGTAAAAGTCTATCTCCTTGGTGCCTTTCATGCCCGTCAGATGTCTCCCGCACTACGACCATCCCTGCTGCTTTTTCTGCTCGGTCGGTGGGCTTGTTGGGACTGTTCTCTGTCTCCCAGAAACTCAGCTTGGAGAAAGGCCAGGGTACTGCTTGCCAGCGTACATGGTACAACTCTGCTGATTTTCAAAGCGTCAACACCCTCAGCTTTGCATGCTTTGATTACCACCAGAATGAAAGAGAGACGGAGACAGTGTTGTTGCTTCATTGCTTTCCAACCAGGATTAAACCCTATGAAACTGTCTGTTCCCACCCTTATTTTGAGTTCCTCAGAGAGTTCTAAATAGAATCTTATGTCCAAACATAACGGAAGAAAGAAAATATTTCTTTGCTCTTGTTTACATACTCGTCTATAGTTCGCGTTTGAATATGAGTTTTGGCGTCCTATGAAACCCAGCATAGAAACCACCCAACTAGAAAATAGTAGCTGATGTAAATCAGGCAGCTCATATGTAAAACAGATTGTTAAAATATGCTTTATTTTCTCTAATACACAGTAGAGAAGATACCAAGGATATGGAATTTTTTTTTTTTTTTGCGATACGCGGGCCTCTCACTGTTGTGGCCTCTCTCGTTGTGGAGCACAGTCTCCGGACACGTAGGTTCAGCGGCCATGGCTCACGGTCCCAGCCGCTCCACAGCATGTGGGATCTTCCCAGACTGGGGCACGAACCCGTGTCCCCTGCATCAGCAGGCGGACTCTCAATCACTGCGCTACCAGGGAAGCCCTGGAAATTTCAAAACAGATAGAAATTATTTAGAGGCTTCATTGGAAAATAAGTATCAAGTTTCAATAAACAAAATCTTATATAGAGAACATAGAACTGAACTGAAAGGAACCCAACTTGTTACTTCCACAGCATAAGAAATATCAAGAGGTATGGATTTAGAAATGTAAGACTCACCTTCCCCCTCATCTGCCCCACCACCAAAGGGGGAAAAAAAAGATGCTGCTCAACAATGACAAAATATATATTTGGGTTAAAAGAATTATAATAATTATGATACACTACACACAGAATGATCAGCAAAAGGGCTTGGAGATCAAAGCCAACCACAACATGAAGCTTTAGCAATTAAACATCTATACCAAGTCATGTGTGACAAACCAGGAAGGAATATATTTACTAAATTCTCCACTTTTAGATTGCAGTGCTCTGTAGAATTCTAACGGAAATGAAGAAAGATCTGAATATAAATGCCCCTTCCCCATTTCAGGTGGTCTTGAGCTCTCACCATTAGCATTTTAGAGGGGCTCTTAACACCATGTTGCAAGCCTTCTCTTTGTGCCCACAGTGAAAATAGTAAGCTACTTTTCCAAGACTTTCAGATTCCTCATTATCTGTCCCAAACTATCTTCCTAGTTTCATCTTCAGGACCCTCATTCTCACACCCTTATGCTCCAGCTTTCCCCCTTGTTAACATATTCTTCCTCTTCCTCTTCCTCTTTCTCTTCAGTAGCAAGAAGTATTTAAGAAATTGGATTCTGGGGTTAGACAAACCAGGATCCAAAGGTCAGCTCTGCCATATGCCCAGAGTATGACTGTGGAAGTCATTTCAGTCATTAATGAATTCATAAATTCAGCAATACTTATTGAGCCTCTAGTGTGTGCCAGGCTTTGTGCTTCACACTGGGGATAGAGTAAAAAAATAGTGCACAATCCCTGTCCTCATGAGGTCTTTATTCTAGTTGGGAGAGACAGAAAATGTCTGATACATGTCATGATGAAAAACAAAGCTGGGTTAGGATGGGTGTGGAGAGGAGAGAGGCTTGTGTTGTCCACAGGCTGGTCAAGGAAGGCTTTTCTGATAAGACGACCTTTGAACAGAAACCTGAATGAAGGAGGAAGTGAGGCTTGCAGATATCTGGAAGACAGTGTTCCAGGCAGAGGGATGAGCAAGGAGCATTCCTACTGTATTTGAGGAGCAGCAAAGAGGGGGAAAGATGGCTGTCGGGCGGTGGATCCAGGAGACAGTGGTAGGAAATGATGTCACAGAGGAGTGAGGGCAAAATAACGTAGGATCTTGAAAGCCGTGATAAGTACCTTGATTTTTTTTTTTTTTTTTTTTTTTTTTCGGTACGCGGGCCTCTCACTGCTGTGACCTCTCCCGCTGTGGAGCACAGGCTCCGGACGCTCAGGCTCAGCGGCCATGGCTCACGGACCCAGCTGCTCCGCGGCATGTGGGATCTTCCCGGACCGGGGCACGAACCCGTGTCCCCTGGATCGGCAGGCGGACTCTCAACCACTGCGCCACCAGGGAAGCCCGAACCTTGTGTTTTAATGCATGTGAGGTGGGAAGTTGTTGGAAAGTTTGTTCAGAGCACTGACATTATCTGATTCGTGTTTTTAAAAGATCACAAAAAGACTTGGTATAAAGCAATGGCAGAAGCAGACAGACCAGTTAAAAGACTTCTGCAAGAGTTTGAGAGAGAGAGATGAGAAGGGCTTTGATTGGAATAGTGGTGGAGGAAGTGATGCTCTATGGTAGGATGACTCCAGTATCCTCTTCGGGAATTACTCGTCACTGTCATCATATCCCCGATCAAATGAAGTTGCTGTGACGATTATATGAGGTTCATTAGTGTAAAGTGCTTAGGGCAGTTCTTGGCACATAGGAAACGGTTAACAAAAAGACAGTGTTATTTTTACTATCAGCCTCAGCAGAAATGTCACCTCTTTGAAGGCTCCCTCACTACTTACTTCCACCCACCCTCATTGCCAGTACAATCCTTCTCTTGGTTTGCCCTGCATATTGTACACACCATTGCAAGAGTATTTATCATAGCATGTACCCTTGTATTTATGCTTTTGCTTTCTCAGCTAGAATGTGAGCTTGAGGAAGAGGGTGACTATGCCTTATTCTTGGGCCCTCAGAGTCTAACACACCAAAGTTTCTAAATACAAGATTGTTGAATGAGTGAGTTTAAATCCTACCTGCTCCATGAAGCTTTTTTAACTTACCCTCACCTGTACCTCCACTTATTATTTGGACCAGTCATATCACTTAACATGTATCACTTAACCTATATTATTTTGTACACAAAATTATTAAATATTTTGCATTTATACCTTGATTCCAACTAAATCATAAAGTCTTATTGAACAGGAATTGTATCTTTTATTCTTTGTATGTCTCAGGGTACTATGTACATTCATGAATCAATTATTATTGTATTGTTAAAAGAAAAGCTTAGTAAGTAAAGACACAAATTGACTTAAGAATGATTTGATAGAAAGCGTATTACATATTTTTGATGTACTGAGTGAGTGATGTTGTTAGAATATAATTATTATTGGTTCAGAGAAACCAGAGTTTACCCCAGAAGCACAAACCAGAGAAATTTTAGAATGCTTTCAGCGTCACAGGGAAAATAGAGAGACATTTCAGCACTCAAGACTTTTCATAAAAACTTAGCTTTTTCCTGGTTGTTAAAAGCACCAATAGAAAGAGTCTGACTCTAGAATCAGATAGATTTGGGCTCTGGTGTTTTCAGAAGGAAAATGATGTTGAAACAGTTAGACAAAATAATGAAAGATACACAGAATTCAATGGAATGCCATTGTAAGTGTTGTGTAAGAATATAACAAAAACAGTAAGAATGCAACAAATAAAAGGGGATCTTCCTCAAGTTCTTATCTACAGGAACTTAGAAACTTGATGGAGTTTCTGTAGGTAGTAAGATGTATAAGTACCTCAGCTGGCAAATTCTGTGCAAAATTCTATCAAGGGATGTAGCAGCTTGAGGGGGTTGGGTGCCAAATCTCTGTGACTGGACAGAAGAATCAGGTATGTAGAGCTTGAACTTGAAGGACACAGGTGGTGAGACCATCCCAGTTGGAGAGTGTATTAGTTTTTTAATCACTGCAAACTTAGCAACTTAAAACAACACAAATTTATTACCTCACCATTCCTGGGGGGGAATCTGGGTATGGTAGCTGGATCCTCTGCTCAGGGTCTCCTCAGACTGAAATCACGATGTCATCCAGGGCTGTGATCTCATCTGAGGCTTGAGCACACTGAAGCTTGGCCTCTTCCAAGGACAGCAGGAGGGTACCCTCACTGTTGCTTGTCTCTTTTGAGGCTCACCTGGAAAGGTCAGGCCCACCCAGGAAATTTTTTCCCATTTGATTAACTCAACTTCATTACATCTGGAAATTAATTACATCTGGGAAATTCCTTTTGCCATATAACATAACAATCACAGAAGTGATAGCCCATCATATTCACATGTTCTACCCATACTCAAAGAGAGAGGATTATATAGGTTGTGTACATCAGGGGGCTGAAATCTTGGAGCCCATCTCAGAAGGCTGTCTACCTACCACAGAGAACAGTGACTGAGGGAAATGGGACTCGGTGTGTCCCAACGACATTGCTGATAAGGGTCCAGTCATGTCCAGTTAGTAATTCTGTTTTTTTAAGAAACCTCAACAAACTAGAAGACAACCCCAAGAATTACTTAGGAAAGTAACATCAAAATTATTGGGGGGCTTCCCTAGTGGCACAGTGGTTGAGAGTCCGCCTGCTGATACAGGGGACACGGGTTCGTGCCCGGGTCCGGGAGGATCCCACATGCCTCAGAGTGGCTGGGCCCATGAGCCATGGCCACTGGGCCTGCGCGTCCAGAGCCTGTGCTCTGCAACGCGAGAGGCCACAGCAGTAAGAGGCCCGCATACCGCAAAAAAAAATAATAATAATAATTATTATTATTGTTATTATTATTATCGGGGATGATAGAATTGTGTCCTTATCTTTTAATAATGGCATAATTTAGTATTATGTATAAAAAAACCCAAAATATAAAAATCAGTGGTAAAATATCTGAATTTAAGAATCTATGTTTATTTTGAATTTTAATTATTTGTACTATTTTAAAAAAATTAGGACTATTAGAGGAACAAGTCAACCTTGCAATTTCAAATGAAAATGAGTAATTGAGTCATTGCTTTAGACCTGAAATTTCAGGTTGAAATCTTACTTGGAACATTTAAGAGAATTTAAAGTTCACCAGATCTATAAATTTAATTTATTATATTTATAAGAATTACTTAAGTTCTTTGAAAGTTTGTTAAGTCATGTGATTAATGTACTTAAAAAAAGGAAATAGAGATATATTACCTTAATAAATGTGGCTAAATATTCAAGAAATTTAATTAGGTTGTGAAATCTTCCTTCAAAATAATTATAAAATTTGTTAGATTTATGAATGGATTCATAAAATTTATAAACATTCAAGCTTAAGAAAAACAAGGGTTTCAAATGAATTGACTACTAATTTTGCACCAAAATAACCTTGAATAGTTATTTTCTAGGCATAAAAATTGCCCTCAAGAACATAAAAATACTCATTTGTAACAAGTTTCAACCCTGCTATTTTGTATGACCTTTGTCAAGTCACTTCACTTCTCTTAGCTTCACTTTCTCATTTGCAACATGAGGTCAGAATATTAACTTGCAGGGTGGTCCTAAAGAGTAAAAGAGATATTTTGCACAAAGTGCTTGACACATTTAGGATCTCAATAATGAGAACTTAAAGAAAAAAAAAATCCAGTTCTTTTCCTAAACATAAGGGCAGAGGCTTTGTTTATCATCCATCCAGGCCACCTTCACTTTGAAGTTCAATCCTCCAAAACCTTCTTAGATAACAATGAGCTTGTTTCGCTTCCAGGCACAAATGATGCTTAAAAGATTAATTTTAATGCCAGAGGCAGTATAGTTGCTTGTGTCAAACCACAGGGGAGGCTGACCACACCCATTTGATCCTCCCCAGAAAGCGACTGCAGGAAAGCAACAGCAAACCAATGTCCCAGTTCAGTCCTTAACACTCGAGGCACAGAGGACACAGAGTAAGCATCAGGCTCCAAGGACTTTATGCAACCAGCGTTTCTGTGCCAGTATCAGGGCCAAATTACTGGAATGAGATTTAAAACACTAGGGGACGGGAGAAGTTAGTATTCCCTCTAGGCTAATAGTCGCCTGGTGAAATGTCACTGTATTTGTGTCAGAAAGAGCAGAGGAATGCATTCCTGTCTGGGCTGAGTGCATACAGAAAACCCAGAGGACAGCAGACCCAATCATTCCACAAGACTTAAGAGTGTATTGTGGTTAATATAGATCAATCCACTTTTCCCGAGTGCTTATATTTGGAAAATGGAAATGTGGTTTCCAAAAAGAAAAGTGTAAAATGAATTATTCTGAGCACTTATACAAATCGTTAAATGTATCTAACTTTTTGAAAAACTGCAGTGAATTTTGATGGTAATTCTGGAGGGGAGCAAACTCAAATATAGAAAAGTGTGTGTGAAAGACAGAGACAGAGAGAGACAGAGACAGAGATGGAAGGAGGAATGGAGAAATAGAGAATCTCAGAGAAAGAAAACAGAGGGACAGATTCCCAGAGAAGCTGTGAGATAAGACCCAGACACAGAGAAAACAAACAAGAAGAGGTGATACTGAAACACAGAGAGGCCTAACACTGAAAACTGAAGGGACAATAAGGCAAGACTGGAAGAAAAGATATTTTGTCAACAAAAAATTAATCAGTCGTAGATCGAAAAAATGGAAAATTTTGTTCAAGCCAAGTTGAAGATTATAACCCAGGAACAGACTCTCAGAAAACTCCTAGAACTGTTCCGCCCATTAGATGTCAAAGCAGAGTCATATAATGTTTTGAAACAGAGGATTATACATTAACTGACATATTATTGACAGCTGACACAAGCCAGGTCTCCACGTACAACGCAAGTAGTGAGTGGGTCATGGGACATTGTGGCCCCTTACAAGATTAAGCAGGAAGGTTATCTCCTCAGGAGTTATCTTGTGATGCTAGGAGAATACTGCTCTTTATGGTTGAGCAGGTATTTCTGCCTATGGGGAGGTTTGGTTGATGCATGATGGAGATACACAATGCACAGTAGAGGGGAGAGAGGAGGCCAAAGGGCAGAGAAAAATTTTTTATGTTCAAATTTTCTTTGACTTGCCTTAGGATACGAATTTTTATTTCATCAATATAGAATTTTCAAGGATCCAAGGAAGCAGCCAGAGGATCAGGGGAGAAAAAAGAGAGGAAGATACCACAGGGCAACATTCAATTAGGTCAATATTTATTGTATGCCCACGGGGAACATAGCAACCTCCTGGAACTAAAGTGGAAATGAATTTAATTCTCCCCTGTTCTGAAGGGTGGGCAAGTTCAAGTCTGTGGAGCCACCTGGGGCTGAGGAGAGAGTACGTGCAGATCCATACTGTGCTCTGCTTCCGGCTGGCTGGCCTGCAATTCTCTGCCTCCAGGGCAGACCTGCAACCTGCTCTTCCCTCAACTCCATGTGCTTTGTGTCCCCTTAGAGGGGTGGGATAAGGAGGGTGGGAGGGAGATGCAAGAGGGAGGGGATATGGGGATATACGTATGTTATACAGCAGAAACTAACACAACACTGTAAAGCAATTATACTCCAATACAGATGTTTAAAAAATAAATAAATAAATAACCCCCCCAAAAAAATCTATAGAGAGACAAAGATGAAAGCGTTATATACGCTTTTGTTGTTGTTGTTGTTCTTGTAATATCAGTCCTAAAACAAGTGTTACTTAGTAGTGACACCATATTTCTCAAACATAAAAATTTTAAATCTAGATATTTAAAAATCTTTAAAAAATTTTAAAAGACTGAATCAGAGACCACTTTCATTAGGCTCCCCTCCAAACACACACAATGTTCTGACATATAATGTGCAGTATTTTTAAAACAAATCTCTCTTTATTTCAAAAAATTCAGCCAAGAAATATTTCTTAGGAATGTCAGAGGACACAGACACATATCTGATCAAAATGTCTCTGAAAGACCTGCAGAAAGGGAAATGTAGTTTGTTATATGACTCATGGTGTCCATAAGACAAAAATAAACCAGAGGTTTAGAAGAAGTACAACTATTCCTAGCAGGGGGATCTATAAAATAGACTGGCAAGGGAAGGATGCAATCATCAAAACTCATTATACCTCACCAGGGAATCCACACACGTTCAACCACCTCATCTGATAAATCCAAAAGAAAGAATATGCATGGCAAAATAATTTATGGGAATAAAATAATTTATGGGTTACTAGCTTACCTTTATTCTTCTTACACTTTCCTACCTTACAGCCAGACCTCTGGGATTGTTGCAAAGTGGAAAACAGAAGATGCTTAAAATAAATTGTTCTTCGTGTCATGTAAAAGTGAGAACTATCAAAGTTGAAGAAACTATGCTACTGGAGGATAAGGGTAGAGAGAGTAACTTTGAGGAACTCAGGAAGAGGGAGAAATGGGAGGGGTAAGGAAGATCCAGGGACCCCCTCCCAGCTCCTCCAAGGGGCTGGAGGCCAGGGACAGACTGGGAAGGGGCCTGGGTGGTGGGGGAGGGAGGAACGGCCACCCACCAAAATGAGCAGACAGAATATGTCTCCCAGACCAAAAAATGGGTCAAAGTCAGGACCCATGTGTTGCTCCAATAGTAAAAGTAGGATTCTAAGGAGGTGGCACATGATGGTGGGAATGTCCTCTTGATGTGCCAGGAGAGTGGCACCCTGGGCACCAGAGTTCCAAATTTACCAAAGATCCTGCACCTTGAATGTGAGATGGAGCATGAGAGTGGCCTCCTCAGAAGGATCAGATCACAAAGTCTGGAGCAGTGGGAATCTCAGTGGTAGCCAGTGGACCAATTGCCAATGACTGCCTGTCACATGATGTGATGCTACCTACCACTAACTCTAGGACCTCAGCACAATGTCATGGTGTGATGAGTCCCAATAGTGACTGCAATTGAATTTTCTACCACCCTGACAAAATAGGCTTAGAGAACAATTTTAGTTGATTTTATAAAAATAAATAAATGAGATACTTTATATGTACCTGTGTTCATGGTCTGAATGTCATAACTGCCACACAAACTTTGACATCACGTAGAACTAGGACTGAACAATCCTTGGGCACCTTACTTAATTTCTCCAAGTCTCTATTCCGGCCATCTGCAGAAAGGAGATAAAAGTAGAACTTAATTCATAAGGTACTATAAGTAGTGAGGATGTAAAGTTCAGTGCCTGGAACATAGTGTTCAATAATGGTTGTTACTTATATTCAGTTTGCAAAATGAATCTATGAGAAGTGAGACAAAAAGCTTTCAGCCATGCACAAACACAACCATTGCAAAGAGAGAAACATCACCAGTTATGCACACTGTTTGCCAGATAAAAATAAATTGTTTATAGTTCTTTAAGAGATATACCACTATCCCTTGCAGGAAGGATATGAGAATATGGCCAAGAAAAACACAAACCATCTCCCACAACATGGGGCCACTCAGATGAATATGTCTAATAAACCTCAAACCCATGGGGAAGAACAATAGAGAAGCAATTCAAAGTATTTAATACAGCGATGGCTTTTAACAAGTCAACTGCCACCCTTATCCTCCTTTTTCCCCTCCTTCCTTCAACACAACCACATCTGGGCTAAAGATATTTATAATTCTCTGGTGACTAACTGTAATAAACCTTTAACAAGCAGGCTGGTAAACTTGATAAAAGTATCTCAATATGACAGATACACTGCTCAAATGGAACGTGGGAGGGGAGAGCATACTTTAATTTTTGGTAAGCTAAAATAGCACCTTAAAAATGGATGACTCCACAAAAGCATTTAACAGTAGAGCTAATTTCAGATCAGGTAAGCCACCTGCCGATCAGGTAAGCCACCTGCCTATCAGGTAAGCAGGTTCGCATTTGCATTAGATTTCTTTCTTTTTAAAAGTTATTTATTTATTTGTTTGTTTGTTTGTTTTTGGCTGTGTTGGGTCTTTGTTGCTGTGCGCGGGCTTCTCATTGTCGTGGCTTCTCTTGTTGCGGAGCACGGGCTCTAGGTGCACAGGCTTCAGTGGTTGTGGCATGTGGGCTTAGTAGTTGTGGCTTGCGGGCTCTAGAGATCAGGCTCAGTAGTTGTGGTGCACGGGCTTAGTTGCTCCGCGGCATGTGGGATCTTCCCATGCCAGGGCTCAAACCTGTGTCCCTTGCATTGGCAGGCAGATTGTTAACCACTGCGCCACCAGGGAAGCCCCTCGCATTAGATTTCTCATTAGAAATCTTAGCATGATTTTAGGGTCTCTTCGTTCTTGCTTTCCTCTATCTTGCCCAAATCATTTGGAACTAATCACAGGTCTCAGGTCGGTTGCTCAGTGGCTCATGATGGAAAAAATCATGATTTAACAATTCAGCAAACATTTCTTGAGCCTTTGCTATAAACCTGGTAGCAAAGACACAGAGATGGACCAGAGTACCTGCTGCAGCTGCATCTCAAAACCACGGCACAGCCTTCACCAGCTTCTAACAAGGCCACTTAGTCCTGCCCACCACCTGAGCCACTTCCTCTGGCTCGATCCACCTCCAAGTATGGCTTGGTATTTTTGCCTTCCTGTGTGGCTACAAGGCAGCTATGACTCAAGGATTCTGCACTCGTGAGGATTAGCCTTCTCCAGAAAAGAGAAACTCAAGCGTGAGTCTCCTCCAGTGATTCTATTTTGTAGAATAAGGTTTTCACTTTAGCTCCCATTTCAGTTCTTGTTCTAGAAGTCCTCATGTTTCTCTAGACTGTTCTTAGGAGGAGTCTGCCTAACTGACAGTTCTGTTTCCCTGGGGATGGAAATTATTATCCAGAACACAACCTTGGGGGCTGTGATTCTGTGACCTATAGACAGACTTCCCTATGGACACCCTTTGGGATTTCTAAAGTCCACTTATCCATTACCTTGGGCCCAACTCCAGGGAACTGAGCTGCAAAAAGTTAAGCCATCCAAACCCCAAGGATAGATACTTAGGCAGCTAGTATTCATTGAGTAAGGGAATAAAACATTCATTCATTCATTCATTGACTATTTAATAAGTGCACGCTTGGGTCAGACACTATGTCAGATGCTGGAGCTATGGAGATAGGAGGAAGTAAACCCTATTATCAAGGGGGACATAGTCTCAAAGGGAAAACAAAGAGGAAGCAAACAATTGTAAAGATGCAAAGGCCTAGTATATCCATGGTATAAGAACCTTATATGTTTTGCGTAGGAGTTTGACCTTTCTCTTACAGGCCCAAAATGGCAAAAGGAATTCATCTTGAGGGCCTGCTGGCTCTTGCCTGTCATGGTACTCAGTAAAGTCTATTACACAAGAGGAGGGGAGGACTGTGACACAAATGTTGCCTATTTGCGATATAAGCATAGACAATCTTGAGCCACTGAAGAGTTTTGTTAATTTGGAGAATAATGGGTCTAAAAGTTTCCTTCTGGGACTTCCCTGGTGGTCCAGTGGTTAAGACTCTGAGATTCCACTGCAGGGGTCATGGGTTTGATCCCTGGTCGGGGAACTAAGATCCCACAGGCAGCCTAAAAATAAATAAATATATAAATAAAAAATAAAAAATAAAAAAAAAAAAGTTTCTTTCTTGCCACCCCAGTTGGGAAAGCTTCTTTAGGATCTAGCCTGGCCTCATGAGTGTATCTTGTGACCATGAAAGTTCCTTTATCTTTCCAGCCATTTTTCATTACAAGTAAACAGCCTGTAGGTTCTGAATTGTGATACCTGCCCTTGAGGAGAAAGTATAAACTGGAAGAGATGAAAAAGAGAACAAATAAATGTGAATAGTATAATAAATGCCAGTAAAGGTACAGTCTTTAAATATGGAGAAGAAAGAACAGCAAAATCTACCTGATGGTGGGAAAACTTTTCATCGAGTAGATTATAAAAGATCCTTACCTGACAAGTGGGAGTCTGAGAGGTGGGGAAGGCTATTTACAGATGAAGAAACAGCCTGAGCTAATAGCATGTGATGTGTGAGTCAGCAGTCTATTCAGTGAACAGCAAAACGGTTTGGTACTGCCAGGGTGGTAGAGGACCAGGGCCAGTGGCAGACATACAACAACAAGGGCAGTTTGGGCAATAGTGCAGGGCCTTCTATAACGTGCTAAGAAGAGTTGACTGGAATAGAACTGTCTCTTAGACACACCCGAGGAGGTAAGGAGAATACATGGCAAGTTAGAGAAACTTGGTAGAAACGTAGTGAGGCATTCAGCGCAACGAAATTGAGGCAGAAATAAGGGCTAATAAGAGCATCGACCCTCTGTCCTCCTGCCTGGGTGAAATACAGAAGTCCAGGTTTGAGTCCTGGTGCCTTCACAAACAGCCCTGACCCTTTGTCTCTGGCTGTGGAAACACCTCCAGCACCTCCAGTCAGATCGAGCTGCCAGTGCCCTCTAGCGGTGGCCCACTTGACGGCCAGATGACAAAAACCATCCAATTCCTCACCCAAGTACCTGCCATGCACTGGCTTCTGTGATAGCTGCTGGAGCCACAGATCTTTAAGACATTGATTTTTCACTCAGGCTCACAGTTTAGGATGTGAGACACAGAGATGAAAACATCCGAATAATAGTGTGTGGTCAGTGCAAAAAAAGTGTGCAATCAGGAATATGCTTAAGACAGTTTGTATAGAAGAGGGATAATTAACTTTGGGGTATGGGGACTTTGATGGTGGCTTGATGTTTGGCCTGGCAGTAAAAAAGGCCTTCTGGAAAATGTGCCTGGGCTATTAAGGAAGATTAGGACTTCACAAGGCAATTAATAGGAGATGAGCTTTCCAGGAACAGAGATCAACATGGGTTAATTTGGAGAATGGAATAACTTCCTATTATAGAAGGATTAAGTGGGAACGGAGTCAGGTAGATTTTGTAGTGACCCCTTCTGAGGCAGTCTAAATGGTACCAAGTGTTTCCCAAAGTGTTCCATTCAACTGACAGTTATTGCGCATCTTCTGTAGACGATGTGATATGGAATTAAATAATGTTCTACCCTCAAATGCTTTAGTGTTAAGACATGTTCAGACAGAGATGTGAAGGAATACTTTCTATAAAATGCAAGTTATACACAAGTAGCATTTGGCAGGAAAGGACAAGAAGCATTTACATTGAAAGGGGCAGTCAGGGAAGCCTTTCCAAAGTAGGAAAGACTTGAACATTGACTAACAAATGAGTAGGAAGTTGTCATACTGCAGTTGGCGGAGGGTGTGCCTCCATTGTTTCTATGATTTGTGATGCAAAGCTGGTTGAATGTCTTCCTGCCTCTCTGGTCACATTTTACTTTCTTCCTCTGGCTCCTTTTCTTCTTCCCACTCCTGCTGTGGTCAGTCCCCCCAAGGTTCTATGCTCAGCCCTCAGATCTTTGCTTTATTCCCTCTCAGTGACTTCATTCATACCCATGGCCTCCACTTGCAAACCTCAAACATTTTACTTAGCGGAGACACCATATTACCGAGTACATGACTTTTCACCCATAAAGTCAACCTGTCCCTAATGAAACCTGCTCCAAACAGAACCCACCATCTTTAACCTCTGAAATCCTCCCCTCCCTTGGTTGGTTGTCCCCACCAACCTTTAGTAGCCTGATTTTATAAGTCAAGAACCTTGAAAAGACCCTTATTTTCTCCTTTTCTCTCTCCAACATTCAGTGCCTCTCCAAGTTCTGCAGCATTTGTAAATCCTTTTCTTTCTGGGTCCACTATTACTGCCTTAAATTGGTCCCTCATAATGTCTTGCCTGGTTGATTACAGTGGCCTCCTAATCTGTCTCCCTGCTTCTAGCTCAACCCCTCAGTCCATCCTGCTTTGTGTCTGCTAAGGTGATGTTTCTAATAAGCAAGTCTGACCATCTGTGCTAAGCCACTGCACCTTTCCTTCTTACAGTGCTTCCATGTTCCCTAAAACCTGCAGAATCAGATCTCAGCAAATTAGGGTAGTAGACAAACCTCCCCTCCTAACCCTTCTAGCCACATGTGTTGTCGTCTTCTTCCAGGAATTCTCCAGAAATTCCAAACTCATGTAGATCCCCTAAACATCACATTGTTTAATACTTTCCTGCCTTAAAGTGCTGTTACCTAGAATGCTCTCCTCAGCACTCTTCCCACGTGGCAAACTCCAATTCATTCCTCAGAACTCAGTTTCATGTCACTTCCTTCCAGTGAGTCTTCCTTGACCCTCCTTTTCAGATAGATAATCAATTTCTTCTCTGAGCTACTTCTGGACTATTTATGTATATCTATTCTTATGTCATTTTGTGATGATCTGCGTGCCTGTCTGTGTCCCTTGCTCCAGGGTGGAGCAGCTGTATAGCAGAGTAATTAAGAAAATGGAACCCAGTCCCAGCTTTGTCACTTATCAGAGTGAACTCAGGCAAGTTTTTTAATCTCTCTTTGTCTTAGTTTCCTCATCTACAAGATGGGGATGATAATAGTACCTGGCTTATAAAATTGTTGTCAGGTTAATGTAATCAAGTGCTTTCAACAGTGTTATATAAAAATTTTCTTTGATTTTTAACTATGAGCATCTTGATGTTAGGAAATTATGTCTTATTCACTTCTATTTTCCCAGGGTCCAGCAGAGTACTACCTGACACAGAAAGTATTGTACGTGGAACAAATATTTTTTGAAAGGAGGAATGACAATCTTTGGCTTTTCCCTGTTTCTTCTTCAATATGTCATAAATCCCTGAGTCCTGCTGGGTTTTCCTTTCCAATATCCCCTGCATTTAGTTTTCTTTCTGTAGTAACTGTCACCACCCCTTCATTTATGCAACAAAAAGTTATTAATAATCAACAGTGTACAAGTCACCACTCTAACTGCTGAGGATAATGCTCTGATCAAGACAGATTCCCTTCATTATGGACCTTGCATTTTAACAGATGACACAGACACTAAATAATAGCATATTAGTTATCTGATCAGAAATGTGATATATACAATCAGAGGAATTTAACCTAGTCTTAAAGGTCAGTCTTAAAGTTTCGTCTAAAGAAGAAATTTCACTGATATGTGAAAGACTCGAAGTAAATAACCAGCATAAGGTGGCACAAGCTGTGGTGGAGAGCATCCAGGCAGAGGGAAGAGCATGTGCAAAGCCCAGAGTCAGGAAGAAATTTAGCACGTGAAGATTTTGCATTCCCTGTGTCTGAATTACTGCTACAAATGCTACCCAATTTCTTTACAAGATGACCCTCCACACAGCTCTAAGATTAAATTTTCTATCATGTTAATTTCCTCTTCAGAAACCTTCCGTGGTTCTCTACTGCTTGCTGAACGACATACTAACTCCTTAGTTGTTTTTCATGATCCAGTGAACATAGTCTCCAGTAATGGTCCAGTTTTATCTCCCACAAATCATCTGCATCTATACGCAAAAACAACCATCTTGTACTATTTGATATTCCCCAGACAGTCCTTATTTTTTCTTACTTTTCCACATTTACTCAGGTTGTTGTTGTCACCAAAATGCCTTTCTTTATTCCTGTCCACGCTTGCTGTTCTGCAAAACAATATTTACTTGTTCTATACACGATGTGTTTTGATATTTTCCATTCTAGTCTATTTTACTCTATTTCAGTTTTTAAAACAAGCAAATTGTAACCTACAAAAGTGATTTCACAACCCACTGATGGATCTTGACTCATAATTGAAACTGTTGCCCCAAATAACCTTAAAGGTTTTTCCAAGATATATGATTCTTGGCTTTGGTGGATTCTAAGTTTTCTTCAAGTAGTAGAATCCTCTAATTCAGTTACATCTTGATTATTGGGCATCTGTATTCTCTGAAGATAGAATGGTAAAATTCTGCTTGAGCACATGATCAGTGGGGGAGCTAATCATACAGAGTCAAGTCACCCTGAGGATACTTAGCAATGCATCTTTTTGCATTTGTAGGAGTTGTCACACTTTGCTGCTTCAGTTCTGTCAATGTTCTGAACTGAAGTTGCTAATTATATTGAGCTATTCTAGATCACATATTAGGCAAAGATGAACATGGGAAAGTACTTGTTCTAGCTATAACTGAGGGGAAAAAAACCCTCCACTAGCAAATAATCCATGGCACTCAACTGTAACTCATATTAGGTAATAAGTGTACCTTTGCAGATAGATTTGCTTTATAATTGCCCAAGGGGAATATTTGAATCTTTTGTAGTAACCACACTACAAAGGATCTGTTTTTCAGAATATCTTTACATCTTGGGTTAAGTTTCAGTGGAATACTTCAGTGTTTCAGTATTTCTTCCATTTTCGATTTTGCAATGTCAACACCTGGATCAACTTGCCATCTTGTTAATGTTTTCCAAATCTTTATCTCCAGCCCAGATTACATTCCTATGTTTCATTTTTCTGTATCTCCTATGGCCACACCATCTCTCCACTTAAACCAGATAACACCAGCATCAGGCCTGACTCCCCTTTTTTCAACTCACCTGCCATTAATTCCTCTTGATGTTACATCTTATATGCTTCTCAAATTTGTCTACTTCTCTCCAACCTCCCTGCCTCTACTGATGTTCACACCTCCCAAATGGTCCTCTTGCCATCTTTCTTAGCGCATTTCACAAAGTGGCCAATCTATCATATATTATTCTCCGGCTGGAAGCCATTCAGTTAACTACTATTCCCTTTAAGAGAGAGTCCAATAGAAAATACCTAAAATTGCTTGCAAAGCCCTTCTTAATCTGACCTCTGCTAAACTCTCTTGCCTCATTTTCATTCTCTCCTTTCCTTCATATCTTACCCTCCAATCATTAAAATATGTTCTTTATGCCTCAAACACTCCATTCCTTGTCTAAAACACTCTCCTTTCTCCTGGAGAACTTTCACTTTTCCTTCAAGCCACATCTTGGATAGTTCATGGGAATCATTCCTGGAGCCTCCTAAGTCCAGGCTTTGGGCTCCTCCCTTGTCTTCTTTAGTGCCCTGGAGCTCACCATTATGCTGTATTGAAACCACCTCTTCAGTTCAATAGTGTTAGCACAGGAATTATTCAATATCATATCTATACTACCTAGCATATAATATATGATTAACATTTTTAGAATGAACAAATAATATCTGATTTGCTCTCTGCCAAATGGGAAGGGGACTCCCCTGTGGGAGGGCCCTCAGTACCCAGCTATGCTGATGACCTGGGAGAGATGTCTATCCAACACTGGGATGAAGTATCAGAAACTATTTTGACTGTAGATTTAAGTTACAATCTCCAAACAGCTTATCAGTAATACAACTTACTTTAAAAAAAAATCTCCAACTGTTTTATGTGTCACAATTTAGGAAACTTAGGAAAAGGTAAAAAGTGGGTATTTTTGGCTCCTTAAAATCCCAATATTTCAGATAATCTCTTCTCTTAGACAATTAAATTTTACTTCTTACCAGACTCACCCTGGCCAATATCTAGATCCTCAGATGGGTGCAGCTTTCACCAGTTCCATTCACTTATTCTCATTCATCTATTTGTCATTGATTAAACACTTACTAAGTGTCAGATACCAGGAATACTAGGTGAGTAAGATGTCATTCCCCACTCATAGCCTCAACACCCAATCTATTCAGGGTTAAGAGGAAGGAAGAAAACAAACATTTAAACTCTTATGATATAGATTCCCTCCAAGCTCATGCAAACTTGAACTTAACCAAAGAACTCCAAAAGGGTATAAAAAATGTTACAGAACAAGAGATTTTGCTTTATATATGGAAAAACAAAATAAGCTTTAAGAGCGATAAATAGTCTGAGGAAAGAATGTGCAATGAACAGCAAATACCATAAGAGGAAGACTTTTTGCTTATGGAACTGTAAAGATTGTCATTGCACTAGTTCATATTTAATTAGTGTTATTTGCATTAGTTACCTTTTTATTGAATTCTATTCATAACTGAGAAGCAAATAGTCTGGCAAAGTCCAGACATTTCTCCAAAGACATACAGGCAAAATACAGCCAAAGTTATGAAAGTCTGTGGTTCTTCACAGGTAGTCAACACATACAGCTTGTGACAATTTTTCAAATGAGCATGTCATTGGTGAGGCTGCTAATGCTGATACCAGCGGAGTAGAAATGTATTCTAAAGGATTTTTGACTTGAGCAAGATTTGAAATGAGCAAGACTTTTTTGAACAGAATGATTTTAGAATTTTCATAAGCCAAGAACTCTTCAAAATGCATCTCTGAGGCTTTTGCATAAATATTTAGAGCCTCGTTGAATTCCCTGCTATTCCTTTAGCACACTTTCCTCTATGTATGATACCTGATACCTTTGCTGTTCTTTCTGAGTGGAATAGCCTCCAGTCCCAGATGCCTGTCAGACTCAAATATCATCTCTTCTGTGGAGCACCACAACAGGATCAACAGAAATCTTTCAGGCTGAATTAATTCTTCCCCACTCTGAGTGCCCACAGCGTTTTGAGATCTGCCTTTCAAATTGCACTTACTGCATTATATTATCCTTATTGGTTGATATATCTCTGTTCCCCACAGGACCCAACAGTACCTGATACACATTAAAGCCTCTATATAGACAGGTTTAATGTTTGAATCATCCTATTTTTTTCTCCACCTCTCTGTGTCACTATAGTAGTGCCAAGTTCATGTTCTCCAGTTTCGGCTAGCTTCATGATGTACATTATTAAAAAGTTCTGATCTGACAATTAAGATATAAATTATTTTTAATTAGTCACAAATCTATCTTGGCAAAAGCAAGGGGTTATAGTTTTAAGAGATTACGTGGTTTGGGGCAATCAATGTACCTGCCATGGCTTCAGTTTCCTCATCTAGAAAATGAGGACATTACTAAATAATCTCTACATTCCCCATATTCTCTTAGGCTATGAATCAATGTCCTTTCCTGAATTCATGCAAAATTAATGGTCTAGATTGTTTTTTTAAATCTTAACTTGTTTCCTGTTCCTCTGCTTTTTCTTAAAAACACATAATTAAATTGAGGTTCTTTATGGTTTACTATGATGTCATTAGAGCTCTGAAAGTCACAGATCCAGGGTTTAATCCCTGACTCTGCCACTTATGAAACTAACTTGATAATCTTGGCAATTTCAGCGTGGTTAAGCCTCAGTCTCCTCATGTGTGAAATGAGAATAATAGTAATAGTGCTGGTTTCCTAGAGTTATGGGTAATCTTCTTCTATATTTCTTATGATTCCCTGCAGCTGCAGGCTGTGTAGGGATACAAAAGTCTTAACAACACAAACACATTTACTCATAAATTAATCACTAGTCTATTTTCTCCCATTACATAAAGTATTTTATCTACTTTTTGTTGATTGCCAGATATCGTAAACATCTGATAATATAGTGCAAATATAGTACCAAGTAAGTACAATGCCAAGTACAACTGCAAATTTGACAACAGATGCAAAGCTTCATGAAATTGCTGAAAATAAAGTCAAATAATTTTAAAACACCCAGGTAAAGGCATGGACAAATAAATTGAAGAAGAAAAAAGTAATAAAAATATAGCAGAGTAGGCACCTTAAAGATAGTGAATAGAATATGGGAATAAATAGATAAATCCCTGCAATATTTATCACAAAAAGCAACCATATTTATGATCATACTGCAAAAAGTTTTAAAAGGGTGTTATTTTGTATTGTGATACAGTTTTTAAATGCTCAAAATTAATTATTTAACTTCTTTGCTTTTACTAAGAAGTATTTAGGAAGCTATGAGCAAGAGGATGAAAGTCACCATGAGAACAGGAGTACCTCACCCAGTGGGCATCTTGGGGCAGGCCAGAGACAGGTAGAGGCAGCAAAGACAACCTTCACCTAGTTCTCAGCTCTGCCTCTGGCCAACTCTGGTGGTTACCCTTATCAGCAACGTGAGATAGCAATGGAGAAAAACACAAAGACTGATGGTCTGTGTACTTTTGACACCTAGTAATTTATTAAAGTATCAACCTAAGCACCTCTATTCAAATATGAATAACAAATAAACTAATTTCAAAACTTTACTAGAACCTTGGTAAACATTAATTTCATTTATTTCTATAGCATTTTGTGATAAATAAAGGTAATTTCATTACCTTTTTGTGTTATTAATACTACAAAGTAGCTGAAACAGATATTATTTTTCTTTTACTGTTGAAAAAGCAAAAATTGGCCAAGTCTGCTCAGATAGTCAGAGATCAAACACAGGCTCCCTGAGTCTAAGACATAGTGAGAAGGATGTTTAATGTCTCTTCTTTATCACCAAGAATATTAAATACTTTACATGTTAGTGCTAATTCTCATTAAAATCTTTTCAGGATAGATTTTGTTGCCCTCAGTTTACAGTTAAGAAATTTGAGGTTCAAAGAGATTAAATAAATATCACCAAAGTCACTAGTAAACATTGTCTTCCTAACTCCACAGCCCCTTTCACTATGTCCAACTCCTTTCTTTGCTAAAATTCAGGTTTGAACATATTTACTAATAATAGAAGAACTACACCTGCAGAGAAGAAACTTTAGAGTATAAGTTTTTCTTAGGAAAAAGCGATTATTTTAAACCTTTTCATTTTACATCTCAATTGTAATTACTGGTAAATTTAAGAAATCAAGTTTAAAAGTGATGCATTTATTTCACTGTTGTTCTCTTTATCTACAGACTTTCTGGAGGTAATACTAAAGAGCAATGAAGTGAGCAAAAACCATGTTGCACCAAAAACAAAATAGAAAAAAGAAAAGAAAAGAAAGAAAATCTGTAATTTATATAAATCCCTAAACTCTCTCACCCCATTTTACCAATTGAAATGTGAACTATAAAGAGATTCAGTGAACTTTCTAGGGTCATAGAGTTCAAAGTCGGCTAGGAAAACATACCAACTGTTCTTGCCCCACTTGTGGGTTTTGATAGCTATCTTCGATCCAAGCATATTGTAGTGAAAATATAAAATTTTGCTTAATAAAACAATAAAGACAATACATCAGCTGAAATTATCACCAATAAACTCCGGATTGAATTTGTGTGTTGTGAGTGACCATTTACTTTTACTTATAGCAGCTCTGATCATTGATTATTTGTGAAAGCTTTTTCATATGGGTGATATAATTTACATAAATGAAACAAAGACTATGAATATGTACATATTTTAGCTTATATTAAAGTTGCAGCAAAACAAACATTTCTTGTTAGTTGAAGACTGAAAATAACCTTTGTGGAAATTTTAGAATTGAATCTATTGGCTTCATAAAGAGATCTTGACTTATCTCTTTTTATCTCTTTAAATTAGAAAATAGAAAAACGAACACCGTTAACATTTTAGCAAGGCAGTAGAAAGTATAGTTACATTTCACACTACATTCTTGGAGGGGTTTTTGAAACTTACTAAAACTGCTTCACAATACAAAGGTTAAAAAGGACCTTATAATGTTTCAGTTGCGTTTCAGGACCAAAAGTCTCCCATTAGAAGGTGATTGCATTTCTTCATTAAAATTGTAAAGCTGAAAGGCATCTATCTGGAAGAGTTGCTGAATTGCCATCTAAACTAAGTAATAACAAGTATAAAACAAGTTTTGTGTTCCCTCTTTTATCTTTCACTCATATTTAGATTAGCAGATGTGAGAAGCAATTTATAAATGCATACACCAATCTATAAGTGGCCTCAAGAAAGAAAGCATTTCCCAAGGAAAAGAAACCTTTAGGATTATTCCAAATCAAATAAACTCTCAATATATTTTCATATTTTGACAATAAACATCTATTGTGTCAGTATATATGCTGTCACAGGGATATGACAGTTCATAAGAAAATGTCCCATATTATCCTTCAACCCCACATGAATCTCAAATCTACTGATTCTATCTCCTTTTCATTGTCCCTCCCCTTCCTCCCCCACCACTGATGTCCTTACTTCCCTCCTTGCCTCACTAAAATTCTGTGGTCAGTCCTTACAATCATCTCCTTGCATATACCCTTGACTTCTTTTCCCTGACTGGTTAGCAGGACTGGAGGGGTTGCAGGTTACATAAGTGTGTACATGTGTCAGAAAATCATCAAATTTTACACAATAGTTATGCATTTCTTTGCATGTAATTTACCTTTAAGAAAACTTTAAACAAATATTGAACTCTAGTAAATAGGTTTGCTTTTTGAAATGGTATGGGTTAGCAATTTTAAAACTTGCTTACACAAATGAGTAAATATATTGAAGGTAATGGGAGTAGCATCTTAAGGGGGAGTTATAAGTATGGAAAGAAGGAATATTAGTATTGGATTGAAAAGGAAAGTATTACTATAAACTCATAATTTATAAATATAGAAATGATTATATTTATATGGGCATATAGTGTATATGTGCACATACGCATGTACATATACTAGATGTGTTCACTGAGATTGTCTAAAAGTTATGACATAGCATTAGCAATGAGCACACCTAATACCCAGAGCTTGATTTCTATTTACCATTTTGCGTTAAAAAGAACTTAGACTTCTTAAAGAAGAAATGGTTCCAGAGCTGTATCAGAGGGCAAAATATAACTATAAAGGATATTATTGGGAAAAGTGACAAAATTTGAATATGGACTATGGAGTTGATAACAGTGCTTATCAATATCAATTTTCCTGATTTTATTAATTGTACTGTGGTTATATAAGAGAATGCCCTTGTTTTTAGAAAATATTCACTGAAATATTTAGTGGTAAACCGTCATGAATCTCTCCAATTTACTGTCAAATAGTTTAGAAAAAAATTATCTATTGAAAGGGAGAGACAGAGAGAGAAACAGAAAGAAAGAGAGAGGGGGTAATAAGAGAGAGAAAGAATGATAAAAGCCAGTGGAAGAAAATATAAACAACCGGTTAATGTGAGTAGAGGTATTCCTTTTAATTTTCTCACTGCTGTCAGTTTGAAATTATATCAAAGTAAAAGGTTACATAAAAGAATATCCTCATTGGCTTCTTGTGTCAGTCAGTATAAGACCCAATGTTCTTACAAAGTCTCCATATCATCACGTGTACTCTCATTACCTCTCTGATAGCATCTTCTCCATCTCTCCCTTTTTCAATGATTTGTCCTCAGATGTCCTTGTTACATGCAGAGAATCCTTGTCTCCTTTGAATCTGTGCAGGATCTCGCCTCCTCCGTTGTACCATCCTGTTTTCCATTACACCCTCCCCCTCCACTCCCACACTCTTGATCCCCTTCACTCTGCTTTACTTTTTCTTTTCCGTGGCATGTGTTACTTTCTAACATCTGTATGACTTACATGTCTTCTTTCTGTCTTGCCTCCACTCTCTAGAATGTAAGTTCCACAGGACATGAGTTTGTCTGCTGCTTTTCCTGACCAATCTTAAGCACCTGGGATAGTACCAAAGACACTCTATAACTATTTGTTGAATGGAAGAATGACTCTTATTAGACTGCCAGATTATCATCAAGAAACATTTACTCTTTTGGATATGAACCTTTAAGAATATTTTTTTCTTTATGGTTCTTAGCTCACTGTAGTTAAAAGTCTATTAGGTATTAATATTTATGATCATGTTAAAGCAGCATCGTTTCTAAGTGCCTGTTTTTAAAGCATATAAGTAACAATTGGAATAATTTGAGGAGTTTAGAGATATTTGCTTAAGGAGGTCAGCTGGTTCTCAGAAGAAGGCAGTCAGTTGCTCTGGGTCCCTCTTTCCATTCTCTGCTCCTCAGCTCTGAAGGTCTGGAAATGAGGCACTGACACACCAATGAAACTCACGAGATACTGGTGAGAAGGCCAGTTAAAGGACTATAATGAGAAAGAGTTGCCACAGGTATCAGAAAGTTGAATCTTCTGCTCAGCTATTCTGTCTCTATAAGGAGTTGATATGCATTCCAACAGATAAGTGCAGTTACCTGTTTTTGTGGAATCAGAACAAAAGGAAGGAGTTAGTCAAATTATGCTAGCCAACTGCTTATATTTTTCTGTCTAAAGATGGAATGTCTAAGGATAAAGGATTGGAAAATCCACTTCCCTGCTCAGGGCATTTTCTTACTTCATGGTGTTGAAATGAAAATTATTACACTTGTCTTTGGAGAACTTCCCCTTTTCAGGTTTCACATTAATAATCAGTTCACATATTTCTTTCTTTAATTATGTTAGTACATATCTGAGCCACATTTAAACCTTATTGTTATTGGTTTCCAAAGGAAATCATGTTGTTCTTTGAAAGATGACTTCCCAGATGGCTGACCTTAGCCACTATGTGCTGAATTTATTACGTTAGCTGTCAGAGTTGGGCTGAGGTGGTTCTTCCACTGTAACTCATACACATATTTACTATAATTAAATGGTTTTACACGTTTAATAGAAGTTGCTTAATACATAAGTAAAAATGTCTGAACAAATTTAAACTTTATAAAGTTCTAAAATCTAGTTGTCTGGTTATAGACCATGATGAAGTAGATGCATTTCCTTCTACTAAGCACAGGTAAAAGTCCTGGACATTGTATATAAAACAAACATAAGAAGACTGTGAAAGGTAATGAGAAGAGGGAAGACCAGCCTTGGACCTTGGAACCCGAGAAAGACCATGGTGGCAAGCTCCTTGATTTTTTTTTTCTTTTGACTTCATATATCCTCACTGAGTGCTAGAAGCTATAACCTAGAAAAGTCAGTAGGAATTGACAAAAAAAAAAAAAAAGAGCTCTCATAGAAGCCCTTTTTCTCTAGCAAAGGACAAAGAAAGGGACAGCTTGACAAGACAAAAAAACTTTAGACAATAAATACTCTAGTGCAGAAATACATCATAGAACAAAATGAAGCTCTAGCTCCATCACGGTCAGCAAAAGCTGAGTTGGGAGCCTAGACTTCTACCCTTGCCAGGCTGTAATAAGTCACTGCCAGTATGGTGTCAGAGAAGCCAAGTGGGGAGATGGAACTTTCATCCTCACTCAGCAGTAACAAGCTTCTCCCCACAGTGTCACTGGAAGCCATTGTGGGATTCCCATCTGGTAGCAATGAGGTGGTATGATAGGAGGCTTATTGGGGAAATTTCACTACCAGCCAGTACTAAAACAGTTCCTCTCTTGCAGTGTCAGTGGAGGTCAAAACCATGTGAAGGTCATGTGGGAAGCAGTGGAACCCCTTCCACACCCAACCAGGGAAATGTCATGGAGGCCTAGTGGGGAGTCTGAAATCCTACCTCCATGCAGCAGTAATGAGGTAGCCCTTGATCTCAAAAGAAACCAAGTGGGGAACCTGGATCTTTATCCCCACCTGGCAGTATCTGCCTCCCCCACTGACATAGTGTTATGGAGGGCAGCTAAAACAGAAGATCTAGAGTCTCACAACATAACACCCAAAATGTCCAGGATAGAATTTTAAAAATCACACATTATACTAAGAACCAGAAAAATCTCAACTTGAATGAGAAAAGACATTCAACAAATGTCAACACTAATATGACCCAGATGTTGAAATTATGTGACAAGGATTTTAAAGGAGTCATTATAAAAATGTCTCAATGAGCAACTATAAATACACTTGAAACAAATGAAAAAGTGGAATATATCAGCTAAGAAATGTAAAATATAAAGCAGGGCCAAGTTGAAATTTTATTTTATTTTATTTTATTTTATTTTATTTTTTGCGGTACTCTGGCCTCTCACTGTTGTGGCCTCTCCCGTTGCGGAGCACAGGCTCCAGACGTGCAGGCTCAGCGGCCATGGCTCACGGGCCTAACCGCTCCGCGGCATGTGGGATCTTCCCGGACCGGGGCACGAACCCGTGTCCCCTGAATCGGCAGGCAGACTCTCAACCACTGCGCCACCAGGGAAGCCCCCAAGTTGAAATTTTAAAGCTGAAAAATAAAATAGTTGAAAATAAAAAGCTCAGTGGATGTCTCAAAAGCAGAATGGAGAGGACAGAGAAAAAAGAATCAGTGAACTTGAAGATAGAATATTAGAAATTACCTAATCTGAACAACAGAGAGAAAATAGATTGAGAAAAAAAAAAGGAATAGAATCTCAGGGATCTGTAGTACTGTAGCAAAACATATGAGTCATAGGAGTCCCAAAAAGAGAAGAAAGAGAGTGGGGTTGAAAAGTACTCAAAGAAATTTCTCAAATTTGGTATAAAACCAACATGGAAAAAACACAAAAACAAAACCACAAAGCAACAGATTCAAGAAACTGAATAAACACCAAACAAGAAAAACCGAAAGAAATCCATGCCAATGCACATCAAAATAAAACTTTAGAAAACTAAAAACAAAGAAAACAATTTGAAAGCAACAAGAGAGAAATGGCACGACCTATCAGGGGAAAGACCAGTTTGGATGATAATGGATTTCTCATCATCATGGAGGCCAGAAAGAAATGTCACATTTTACAAGTACTAACAGAAAAGAACCATCAACCCCAAATCCTGTATCTCGCCTCTACAAGTAAATTCTGTATCTTATTCTTCAGGAATGTCGAGGAAAATGACATTTTCAGATGAATGAAAACTGAGAGAATTTGTCAACAGCAGAATATAGGCAAAAATAATGGCTAAAGGAAGTCTTTGAATAAGAAAGGAAATTACGGGCTTCCCTGGTGGTGCAGTGGTTGAGAGTCCGCCTGCTGATGAAGGGGACACAGGTTCGTGCCCCAGTCCGGGAAGATCCCACATGCCACAGAGCGGCTGGGCCCGTGAGCCATGGCCCCTTAGCCTGTGCGTCCGGAGCCTGTGCTCCGCAACAAGAGAGGTCACAACAGTGAGAGGCCTGCATACCACAAAAAAAAAAAAAAAAAAAAAAAAAAAGAAAGGAAATTATTGGGACTTCCCTGGTGGCAGAGTGGTTAAGAATCTGCCTGCCAATGCAGGGGACACGGGTTCGAGCCCTGGTCCGGGAAGATCCCACATGCTGTGGAGCAACTAAGCCTGTGCACCACAACTACTGAGCGTGAGCTCTAGAGCACATGTGCCACAACTACTGAAGCCCATGCACCTAGAACCCATGATCCACAACAAGAGAAGCCACCTCAGTGAGAAGCCTGTGCACTGCAACGAAGAGTAGCCCCTCCTCACCACAACTAGAGAAAGCCTGGGCATAGCAATGAAGACCCAGCACAGCCAATAAATAAATAAATAAATAAATAAAAATTTTTAAAAAGAAAGAAAATTATTAAAGAAGAAATTTTAAAACATAAGAAGGAAGAAAGAACTATGGGTGAATACAAAAGAGTTTCCTTCTCTTAAATGTTCTAAATTTTGTTTAAACAGTTGAAGCAAAAAGTACAATATTCTCTGATGTGAATCTCACTGTTTGTAGAGGAACTAATTAAGAAAGAAAATTAAAAGACTTAAAGGGAGGCAAATTTTCTATATTTGATTTCGATATCAGTAAATTTTGTGGTGATGGAAGAACTCTGTATTTTGATTGCAGTGGTGGTTACAGGAATCTACACATATAATAAAATAACATAGAACTCTATACAACATTGTACTAATATAAATTTCCTGGTTTTGATGTACTGTAGTTAATGAAAGATGTAAGAACTGGGAGAAAGTGGATGAAGTGAATTTTCCATTATTGCAACTTTTATAAATTTCTAATTATTTCAAAATAAACAATAAATAATAAGCTTCAACATGTCTTTAATAGGCCATATTCAGGAACTTCTGTGAGAAAACATAAAAAACACACAATAGAGTGGGTGTGAAATATAGAGCAGATTTCCTCAGTAACTGGTAGGGTTTTTTTGTTTGTTTGTTTTTTTATTTTTTGATAGCTATGACCTGTTTGATTTGGGGAATATGATTCTGTTTTGATGTTAATGTTATTATCAGTTTCTGCTCTTTTATGTCTTCAATAATAAAACTGTGTAAAAGCTCATGGGTCATCTTGGCTGGGTCATGACGATAACTGACACTTTTTAGCATTTCCTAAAGAAAAAAAATCATGCATTATCTTCAGCCATCAGGGCATAACAGCAGATACCTTGGAATTCTGCAAGCACTTTTTTTCTCTTTCAGCAAAGTGAAAAAGAACTAGCTTAGGAGTCTCAGGATCTATTACTGGCACAACTAGATAGTGGCATCTAATTGTGACAGCCAAATATATCCAGGCCTTATTCCCCATCTGTGTCTCATTTTCTTATCTACAGTGAAAATCTATCCCAATTCTCTATCAAACTTTTTTTTTTTTTTTTTTTTCGGTACATGGGCCTCTCACTGTTGTGGCCTCTCCCACTGCGGAGCACAGGCTCTGGACGCACAGGCTCAGTGGCCATGGCTCACGGGCCTAGCCGCTCCGTGGCATGTGGGATCTTCCCGGACCGGGGCATGAACCCGTGTCCCCTCATTGGCGGGTGGACTCTCAACCACTGCACCACCAGGGAAGCCCTGACTTATTTTTTTAAACACCTTTTCCTTTTTCCTTCTTGATGCATTTTACAGCAAATATCACACAACAAAATTTTATCCTTACATGATTCAGTATGGTTCTCTAAAATTTATGGACATTTTCTAACAAAATCAGAATATTATTCTCACTCATAATAAAATTGGCAATATTTCTTTGGTATCATCTCATACCTAGCCCAAAGTCAAATGTACAAATTGTCTCCAAAATGTGTTTATTGCTTTGTTTGAATCAAGATTTAAACAAGGCCCCCACTTTAATTTGATTATGTCTCTAAGTTGCTTTTCATTCAGAGAAGTTTCTCCCCTCCCCACTTTTCCCTCCAGACGCTGACTTGTAGAAATTGGATTAGTTGTCTTATAGAATGTCTCACATTCTGGATTTCTCTGTTTACTCCCTTGTTCTGTTATTTAACTTATAAATGGAAGTTAACTGGTGACTTAATTTTATGGTCATTTAATTATAAATTGAAATTCGCTCAGAACTTTGATTTTTTTATGCTTGCATGCAACTGTTTAAATTCATTTGCCAATTGCAGACCCTGGGGCTTTTCCATTTCACTAGTCATTCTCAGATCTGCTTCCAGGTTTCTACCCAGAGTATGCAATGTTCTCTTTCCTCAGAAGTGGATATTTATTGACATTTTTTTGAACCCTGGGTTTGTGGGGTACCTAGGTTATCCCCATTCATTTTTCACTATTCCTGCCACCCAACATTGCTCATGTTCTTGTTCTACGTCTGTAGGTGATTTATCATTTGTATTCATAATCTGAAGTTTATGGAAATGTCTTGCCTTCTAGTTTTATTTTGATGCCTTCAATGGGTTTCTCATTTTCCATCCTAATTGATTTGTTTATTTTTCAGGAGGAATTTTTGGGAGATTAAAAAAAATCTATCCTGCACTTCTGACCTATAATATATATTTTCAGAGTTTCTACAAAGCACAGATCACTCCTTTGGATCTAATTCCATCTTCCCCACGTAGCCCTGTTTGAACTATGTGGTCTTCTCTACTGGTCAAAATAGATTAATCTAGTATAGGAGTCTCTTTCTTATACTAATTTGAAATTGGGACCCATAGACTCAAATTGGGTAAACTTAAGGTCCGATATTGCCAATTTTCTATATCTATTACTTTTTTCCAGTTATGAAATATTCCAAACATACAAAAACACCCAATTGCTCCTTGCCTTGAATGAATAAGTATTAATACTTTGCTATATTTATTTCAATATTTTTTATTTAAAAAGTACTAAAAATTTGATATAGATACAAAATTAAAGAGTCTAGTACAAGAAATACCAATCATGAGATAAAACAATTACCAAAATTTTGTCACGTTCACTGAATCTGTTTTTTATTTATTTTTTTAATTGTGGCAAAAACACACAGCATAACATTTACCATCTTAACCATTCTTTTTTTTTTTTTAATAAATCTATTTATTTACTTATTTTTGGCTTCTCTGGGTCTTCATTGCTGCACACAGGCTTTCTGTAGTTGCGGTGAGTGGGGGAGATTAAAAACTAACCTTGCTGTCAAGATCACATCATTGGAAGTTCTTCAACTTTCTTTTTGTTAAAGAAAGAAAATATTACAAAAACACCTCACCTCCCAACCCATTCCATTCACTTTCTCTCCTATACCCTTTCCAAGGGTAACCCCTAACCAGAAGTTAGTATGCCCTGTTTCCATGCATGTTTTTGTACTTTTACTACATGTATATGCATCCATTAAATTTGTAGGGCTTCCCTGGTGGCTCAGTGGTTGAGAGTCCGCCTGCCGATGCAGGGGGCGTGGGTTCGTGCCCCGGTCCGGGAAGATCCCACATGCCGCGGAGGGGCTGGGCCCGTGAGCCATGGCCGCTGAGCCTGCGCGTCCAGAGCCTGTGCTCCTCAACGGGAGAGGCCACAACAGTGAGAGGCCCATGTACTGCAAAAAAAAAAAAAAAAAAAATTATATACTATTGTTCTGTGAGTTTACAATATCTACATATATGTTTTCATATTATATGTATGATTTGTTACTTGGTTTTCTTTACTCAAAGTTGTATTTTCTTGAGATTTATCCATTTTGAAATATGAAGCTCTAAACTGTTAATTTGAACTGCTGTGGAGTATTCTATACTTTGAAGAAAATATAATTTGTTTGTCAGTCCCCTGTCAAGGGAAAATTATTTCGTTTCACTGTAAAAAAAAAGAAAAAATCATCTGCATACATGCTTATTTGTGCACATCTGCATGAGTTCCTGTAAGATAAATATGTAGGAGTAGAAGTGCTTGGTCAAAGGGCATGTGCATCTTCTATGCCCACACATATGAGAACTTCCTTTGTGTAACCATACCAACGTTTGTGATGTTTTAACTTTTCACATCCTTGTAGGTGTGAAATGGTATCTCATTGTTCATTTAGTTTATATTTTCCTGTTTGAAATGTGAGGTTGAGAATCTTTCCAAGTCTTATTGATACTGGTTTCCTTCCATGGTGTCTGGAAATAAAATTGACAATTTCTCGTGAGTTACGTGTCAATGTCTTAATGGTTTGTGAGGGTTTTTAAAATATGTTCTGGATAATAATGCTTTTTTGGTATTTATTAAATACAATGTATTATCATAGTCTTCTGTGTATCCTCTCTCTCTCTTTCTCATCCCTCTTTCTTTGTATCTCTACCTCTGCCACTACCTCTACCTCTATCTTTATCTCATTAACCCTTTCTCTCCCTGCAGCTCAGACTTTGCCCATGGAAACATCTTTGGAAACAGGGAGCATGCTAACTTTTTCATTTTCCCAGATCTTCATCTCTAACCACCCCTCTCCATGACCACCACTCAAAGTTCTTAATGGAACATCCTGTCTTTCTGAAGCATTGACACTCATGCAAACAGATGTTAAGAACAGAAGTGTTCTGCCTTTATGACAACTTGATTGTCAGGATCATATTCTGTATATTAATGTCAAGTGGTGTTTTTTCTTTTTCCTGCATGCTTTTCCTATTCCATGTCTTTATCGGGATCTGGCAAGTCTGGTGAGTGCAGTAAATAAAATGTTAGGTGTGTGATAAATTCTGTTATGGATGATAGGAAAAAGAAAAAGAAATCATAATTATTTTATAAACATAGACCATGCATTGATATGAGAATTTGATGTTACTGCAAATTGAAAGAGTTGAGATGATAGTGTCAATTTATTGAAATAGGTAGATGTCATAATGACTTTGGGAAAAAAAAAAAGTTTCTAGGACATACCAGATCATATTATCACATTGTCTCCAAACACAAAATTGATGATAATGCATAAATGCCTCTGGAAGATTCTATAAGTTTGTGAGTCTGAAGCTATGATGTTTTAAATATTAACTTCTAGTTAAATTAAAATATATAGATCAGAGATTTTCTTTGTTTTGTTTTGCTTTTCTATCTTTCTCTTTGGCTCTTCTCTTGGTATAGACTAGAAAAATAAAGGCACGTGTAAATGCTTAGAGTTAATTATTTGGATTACAATTTAAATTTTCCAATATTTTTCATTTTATTTTTAAACACAGGCATCTGTTTTGTTTCATGGATAAAGCTCCCAATTTTGTTTTCTTCTTACTGAAGTTCTTATTTTTTTAAATAAATTTATTTATTTACTTTTGTTTGCATTGGGTCTTTGTTGCTGCGCATGGTGGGCTTTCTCTAGTTGTGGCGAGCGGGGGCTGCTCTTCATTGCAGTGCACAGGCTTCTCATTGCGGTGGCTTCTGTGGTGGCTTCTCTTGCCGCAGAGCATGGGCTCTAGGAGTGAGGGCTTCAGTAACTGTGGTACATGGGCTCAGTAGTTGCGGTGCACAGGCTTAGCTGCTCTGCAGCATGTGGGATCTTCCCCCATCCAAGCCTGGACCAGGGCTTGAACCTGTGTGCCCTACATTAGCAGGTGGATTCTTAACCACTGCTCCATCAGGGAAGTCCCTGAAGTTCTTGAAGAAGTAATATTTTAACATTTGAGAATAACGGACCAAATAAAATGATAACATTCAAGGGTAACTGTATTTCATAATCTAGAACAATTTTCTTTTCACAGGCAAGTGCATTAGACAAAGAAGAGTAAGGAACTTTAATTACAATAATAATTGTGGAAGAAACAACCAGCTTGGTATAACATATCCAGTCCAAGTTTGTATCCAATATAATTTTTTAATCTAAAGCAGAATTATAATCTAAAAACAATATTTAGATTCTGAATAATAAGTTAGATTTGTACAGAAAAATATTAGCATGTGATATTTGATTGTCAAAAATGTGAGTGATTTTATTTGAAAAACGACCAACATTCTTCAGAGTTCCAGGCCTACCAGTTATTTTAATAGAATTATCTTGGAGGAAGGCTCGTAAACTCTCGTGTTCAGTAGTTCATACTTGCACCATGAGGGGATTTGCTTCTGAAATTGATAGACTCTTATTTTGCTCAAAAAGTGAGTGCCCCTGGATTAGGGTTTTTCTCAATGCACAGTGCAAAAGGCTAATAATTTTATTTGAAAAAAAATTATTATTACTTTTCATTCTGTTCAGCCTATATCACACTCAAAAGCAATTAATTATCTTAGTGGCTTCGTGCTTCATCTGTCCCAAAGTTTTCTGTTTATTTTAACAATAAATGTAATTTTTATATGAACTTCAGGTTGTACCTTTTACTACAAATTCTCAATCTCTGATTTACTAAATAATTGAAATCATTCTCATGAATGTTCAATATAAGAAGGGGCTGGCAAGCTTCATGCTCCATAACTTTTTCCACAAGCTTTTATCTCCAAGTAAATTTGATCTACTTTTTTTTTTTTTTCGGTACGCGGGCCTCTCACTGTTGTGGCTTCTCCCGTTGCGGAGCACAGGCTCCGGATGCGCAGGCTCAGCGGCCATGGCCCACGGGCCCAGCCGCTCCGCGGCATGTGGGATCTTCGCGGACTGGGGCACGAACCTGTGTCCCCTGCATCGGCAGGCGGACTCTCAACCACTGCGCCACCAGGGAAGCCCTGATTTACTTTTATTTGCTATTAATTTAGTACCATGAGCTTAATATCATTTAACTAGCTAGTTTATAAATTTTTGTATTAAGTCCTTGTAGGCAATAATTTACTTGTGACTCAAGTTTTGAATTCTTTATTCCTTAAATTAACAAAATTGAGAACTTCTGTTTTTATCCTCAAATATTCTAATAATTTATTTCAAACAAGCCTGGATTAAAGAGATGATTAAAAGTCATAATAAATGTCATTTTTGTCTCACCATACTACTTAGAACTATAAAAAGTGGGAGTTTTTATATTTGTGGTACTTCACACATATCAATTATCCTTGAGAAAATCCTACGGATTCTTAATGAGAAAGCACAGTGCCTCTTCCAATATCCCTGAAGGAGTATAATCTGTGACATTGTAGTAGACTCTAGGACATACAGCAGTGCCAAGAACAAACACCAGTGACTGCCAATAGGCAGGAGGCTGCATAATGGGGAGGGCCCAGGTTCTGGAAGGTTCTGGGAGCTAGAAGTTATTGAGAAGAAAATAAGATGACCTCTGTTTCCTCCCAAACCAGCCGAGACTGCTCAATAGGTCCACAAACAGAAAAGAAACTGAAATCAATATTTATTTAGTTCCTCCTAAGTGCTAGTGTTAACTTGGAACCGTACTGTAAACTTTTAGTGCCTACCAGCCACATGACTTGGGACAAGGATGTCTCTGTGCTGAAATTTTCTAATCTTATAAAATAAAAACAATAACATGCATTTTTCAGAGTTTGCTATCATAACTCAATACCTTTGTTCTTATAAAGTGCTTAGGATTGTGTCTGGCCCAAAGTAAGCAATCCTTAAATATTTGCTATTATTATTGTATTATCACTGTTACTGTCATTAATGTAAGGAGTAGCACACCAATATAACATGTTGCAACACAACTTTAGCAAAGATTCTGTTGACTTAGCTTCAGAAATCATTTGGAACATCAAATCTTCATCACAATTATGTGCGAGGTCTTAATACTTCAGGTATTTCTCTGGAACAAACCTAGTGTGTTTTATTGTTTTTCCTTGGATGATAAGTCCTCCTATTAAAACTAATCATGAGTCATTAGGAGCCAGAGGTTTTTATTTTTAATTTTTTAATTTTTTTTTAATTTTTGAATTTCATTTTATTTTTTTAATACAGCAGGTTCTTATTAGTCATCAATTTTATACACACCAGTGTATACATGTCAATCCCAATCACCCAATTCATCAAACCACCACACCCACCACCCTGCT
The DNA here is from genome assembly GCF_025265405.1 of Mesoplodon densirostris. Lineage (NCBI taxonomy): Eukaryota > Metazoa > Chordata > Mammalia > Artiodactyla > Ziphiidae > Mesoplodon > Mesoplodon densirostris. The sequence goes on along the minus strand of NC_082662.1, from coordinate 62,867,022 downwards.
GCTATCCCCCCTTGGTGTCCATATGGTTGTTCTCTACATCTGTGTCTCCATTTCTGCCCTTAAATCCAGTTCATCTTTACCATTTTTCTAAGCTCCACATATATGCGTTAATATACAATATTTGTCTTTCTCTTTCTGACTTACTTCTCTCTGTATGACAGTCTCTAGATTCATCCACGTCTCAACAAATGACCCAATTTCGTTCCTTTTTATGGCTGAGTAATATTCCATTGTATATATGTACCACATCTTCTTTATCCATTCATCTGCCAATGGGCATTTAGGTTGTTTCCATGACCTGGCTATTGTAAATAGTGCTGCAATGAACATTGAGGTGCATGTGTCTTTTTGAATTATGTTTTTCTCTGGGTATATGCCCAGTAGAGGGATTGCTGGATCATATGTTAATTCTATTTTTAGTTTTTAAGGAACCTCCATACTGTTCTCCATAGTGGCTGTATCAATTTAAATTCCCACCAACAGTGCAAGACGGTTCCCTTTTCTCCACACCCTATCCAGCATTTGTTGTTTGCAAATTTTCTGATGTAGCCCATTCTAACTGGTGTGAGGTGATACCTCATTGCAGTTTTGACTTGCATATCTCTAATAATTAGTGATGTTGAGCAGCTTTTCGTGTGCTTCTTTGCCATCTGTATGTCTTCTTTGGAGAAATGTCTATTTAGGTCTTCTGCCCATTTTTGGATTGGGTTGTTTGTTTTCTTAATACTGAGTGGCATGAGCTGTTTATATATTCTGGCAATTAATCCTTTGTCCATTGACTGATTGACTGATTCATGTGCAAATATTTTCTCCCATTCTGAGGGTTGTCTTTCCATCTTGTTTATGGTTTCCTTTTCTGTGCAAAAGCTTTGAAGTTTCATTAGGTCGCATTTGTTTATTTTTGTTTTTATTTCCATTACTTTAGGAGGTGGATCAAAAAAGATCTTGCTGTGATTTATGTCAAAGAGTGCTCTTCCTATGTTTTCCTCTAAGAGTTTTATAGTGTCCGGTCTTACATTTAGGTCTCGAATCCATTCTGAGTTTATTTTTGTGTCTGGTGTTAGGGAGTGTTCTAATTTCATTCTTTTACATGTAGCTGTCCAGTTTTCCCAGCACCACTTATTGAAGAGACTGTCTTTTCTCCATTGTATATCCTTGTCTCCTCTGTCATAGATTAGTTGTTCATAGTTGCATGGGTTTATCTCTGGGTTTCTGTCTTGCTCCATTGATATATGTTTTTGTTTTTGTGCCAGTAGCATATTGTCTTGATTACTGTAGCTTTATAGTATTGTCTGAAGTCAGGGAGTCTTATTCCTCCAGCTCCGTTTTTTTCCCTCAAGACTGCTTTGGCTGCTCGGGGTCTTTTGTGTCTCTGTACAAATTTTAAGATTTTTTGTTCTAGTTATGTAAAAAATGCCATTGGTAATTTGATAGGGATTGCACTGAACCTGTAGATTGCTTTGGGTAGTATAGTCATTTTCACAATGTTGATTCTTCCAATCCAAGAACATGGTATATCTCTCCATCTGTTGGTATCATCTTTAATTTCTTTCATCAGTGTCTTATAGTTTTCTGCATACAGGTCTTTTGTCTCCTTAGGTAGGTTTATTCCTAGCTATTTTATTCTTTTTGTTGCAATGGTAAATGGGAGTGTTTCCTTAATATCTCTTTCAGATTTTTCATCATTAGTGTATAGGAATGCCAGAGATTTCTGTGCATTAATTTTGTATCCTGCAACTTTACCAAATTCATTGATTAGCTCAAGTAGTTTTCTGGTGGCATCTTTAGGATTCTCTATGTATAGTATCATGTCATTTGCAAACAGTGACAGTTTTACTTTTCCTTTTTCAATTTGTATTTCTTTCATTTCTTTTTTTTTTCTCTGATTGCCAAGGCTAGGACTTCAAAACTATGTTGAATAATAGTGGGAAGAGTGGACATCCTTGTCTTGTTCCTTATCTTAGAGGAAATGCTTTCAGTTTTTCTCCATTGAGAATAATGTTTGCTGTGGGTTTGTCATATATGGCCTTTAGTATGTTGAGGTAGGTTCCCTCTGTGCCCACTTTCTGGAGAGTTTTTTTTTTTATCATAAATGGGTATTGAATTTTGTCAAAAGCTTTTCATGCATCTCTTGAGATGATAACATGGTTTTTACTCTTCAATTTGTTAATATGGTGTATCACATTGATTGATTTGTGTATATTGAAGAATCCTTGCATCCCTGGGATAAATCCCACTTGATCATGGTGTATGATCCTTTTCATGTGTCGTTGGGTTCTGTTTGCTAGCATTTTGTTGAGGATTTTTGCATCTATATTCATCAGGGATATTGGCCTGTAATTTTCATTTTTTGTGACATCTTTGTCTGGTTTTGGTATCAGGGTGATGGTGGCCTCATACAATGAGTTTGGGAGTGTTCCTTCCTCTGCAATTTTCTGGAAGAGTTTGAGAAGGATGGGTGTTAGCTCTTCTCTAAATGTTTGATAGAATTCACATGTGAAGCCCTCTGGTCCTGGACTTTTGTTTGTTGGAAGATTTTTAATCACAGTTTCAATTTCATTCCTTGTGATTGGTCTGTTCATATTTTCTATTTCTTCCAGCTTCAGTCTTGGAAGATTATACCTTTCTACGAATTTGTGCATTTCTTCCAGGTTGTCCATTTTATTGGCATAGAGTTGCTTGTAGTAGTCTCTTAGGATGTTTTTTTATTTCTGTGGTGTCTGCTGTAACTTCTCCTTTTTCATTTCTAATCTTATTCTTTATGAGTCTTGCTAATGGTTTATCAATTTTGTTTATATTCTCAAAGAACAAGCTTTTAGTTTTATTGATCTTTGCTATTGTTTTCTTTGTTTCTATTTCATTTATTTCTGCTCTGATCTTTATGATTTCTTTCCTTCTGCTAACTTTGGGTTTTGTTTGTTCTTTTTTCTCTAGTTCCTTTAGGTGTAAGGTTAGATTGTTTATTTGAGATTTTTCTTGTTTCTTGAGGTAGGCTTGTATAGCTATAAACGTCCCTCTTAGAATTGCTTTTGCTGCATCCCATAGGTTTTGGATCATCGTATTTTCGTTGTCATTTGCCTCTAGGTATTTTTTGATTTCCTCTTTGATTTCTTCAGTGATCTTTTGATTATTTAGTAACATAATGATTAGTCTCCATGTGTGTTTTTTTTTTTTTTTTTACATTTTTTTCCCCTGAAATTGAGTTCTAATCTCATAGCATTGTGGTCAGAAAAGATGCTGGATCTGAAACAGTGTTTTTCAGATGCCCAGGAGTTTGAAAGGGGAACTTGATCTGTGGTCATCTTGAGATGCTGAAATGGGTATGCTTTCCTCCCAGAATGACTCATATCTCTACCTGGAGGCAGGGTTGTTAATGACCTTGATGACTTTAACCCAGCTGACTGCTTCCAGAATACTCCAGCAGTTCCATGCTGGGAAGAGGAAGCAGCTGTTATCGGATGACTGCTCAGGAATGTGACCTAAAGGGGACCTTAAGTGGGACATAGAGACTGGTCATATGGCTCTCTTTGGCAGGTTGTTTTACATAGTGGCTGCAACTCTTGATGTCCACGAGCCATACCTAGGTCACCTTCAACAACTTCTCTTCCTGTAAACTAGGAAAGGAGTGCTGGGAAATAAGCAATTGAGAGAAAACAAGTGGGAGTCACAGTCACTTCTGACCAATATGACACTATGTGCTAGCCCTGGAGCTGAGTTTTAGTAACCCTTAGATATTTTTGGCTGCTTTGTTTAGAAACTGAAACTCAAAGCCATAAGCACTAGTGAGGTTGGATGGTGTAGCTTGAGAGTTCAGGATTTGAAGGGACAAAATCTCAGCCCCATTGCTTAATAGCTTTGTAGTCTTGGTCTTATAACCTATCTATGTGTTACCACCCCAATTTGTAAAATGGTGATTATAATAACGACCTCAATAGATTAATGTAAAGATGAAATAAGAAAGCATAAGGTGCTGGGCAAAAATGAGGTGCTCAGTATGTACTGGTCCCTTTTTCATTAAGTTATAGGCTAATTGCACCCAAACCTTCCATCCAGGTTTGGGTTGGGCATTAAAAAACATTCACATATTCATATACTGGTGTCAATTCACTCCATACACACTAACCATCCATGTTGCTCAAACATGGCAGACATTCTCCTGCCTTAGGGCAACGGATCTGGCTGTTCCCCCTCCCTGAATGTTTTTTTCTCCCAATTATGCACATAAGCTTTTATCTTCTTCAACTCTGCTCAAATGTCTTCTCATTGTGGCTTATCCCAACCACCTTATTTAAAATTGCAGCCTGTACATTTTTCCTCACTGCTCCCTCATGACTGTATTACTGATTCTCCCTGCCAGGATGCTTTCCTTTTTAAAATACATTTATCACTTCTAGCACTCCATAAAATTTACTTTTATTATGTCTATTGTTCTATTCTCTGCCTTTCCCCACCAGAACACATACCCCATAAAGGTGAAAATCTTTATTTAAATCACGGACATATCCCAACACTTGTTTCCAGGTGTATAGTTAAGGCACAATAAATATTTCTGGATGAAGGCACACAAGCATTTCAGACTAATCAGACTATAGAACTTACTCAGGGATGCTCTGGGCCCTGAATTAAAATGCTTTTTTTCACCTCCATATTCCAAAAGCCTGAAGTATAGGAAGTATGAAATGTATAACGGAATGGATGAAAAAGTTAGCTCAAGTACAATACAACTTCCCAAGAGGTCTGGGAATTACTCATGCTTAGGCAAAATCCATTATCATTAACTCTCTTCTTTCTGAATCTGAAAACCAAATATACTGGCTTAGGATTTTTTTCTATATTTGACTTATGTCATGCATCCAGAAGGTCAAGAAAATATGGAGAATATTAACTATAGCCCCAAAACTTTGATGTAATCATGGTGAACATTTATGCTCACTGAGTCATTTAAAGTTTTAATGTTGATATTTTAATTAACACTCAAATAATGTACATGATTTTGCAATAAAAGAGCAATACAATGAAATTTATTTGCACCTCATCAGTGGATAGTTCTATGTTGCTAACTATGTCTTTTTGAGCATGGTTGCACAGGATGTTGGCATCTGTTCTCACAGAGTGATCGATCTACCTCACCCAAAGGAAGAGGCACAATTGATTAAACCCCTTCTCAGAATCTATTCTTTGTTCTTAGAATTTTCTGTTCTACATAGTGTTAAGAAGGCATCATCTAATACAATCTTAAGAAAGTGTAACGCCCTCTTAAGACTCAGGAGGTGAAAAAAACGCTCAGAGAATTTCTACAGAGTCAAATCCAAAATGAAGAATAACTATAGTTGAGTTATTTGGAAGAATGCAAACCATGAGACACAAAATAAAGAGGAATGCGTGTTATAAATACAAGAAAAGAAAGTTTACAGAAATCACAGTAAATTTTTGTCAAGAGAGCTGGAATTCAGATGTGCTCCATTATCACCTGACCTTTCTCCCCCTCTATTTTTAGCAGTTAAAATGATGGTCATCCCCTGAGATCTCTCTACAATGCATAGTTTAGGACATATTAATCTGATTTTACACAAATGCTATACTGAGTCAACTGTGCTTAAAGTGTCATCATGGAAAGGTTTTATGTGATGCTAGTATCTGGTTTTCCCTCATAACAACGCATTTAACAATTAAGTATGCCTTTGTGTGGTCTCTGGACATTAACACTTTTAAGGATTTCACAGGCTGAACTGAAGAAAGACACCATAGGGAAGCACTGAAGCTGTTTATATTCTACCTCATCATTAACACAGTCATTCACTTATCTGATCACACAGGGTAAAAGAAACATGCAAGAGGGGAGACCTTCAAGATGGTGGAAGAGTAAGACGTTGAGATCACCTTCCTCCCAACAAACACATCAGAAATACATCTACATGTGGAACAACTCCTACAGAAAACCTACTGAATGCTGGCAGAAGACCTCAGACTTCCCAAAAGGCAAGAGAATCCCCACGTAACTGGGTAGGGCCAAAGAAAAAAGAAAAAACAGAGACAAAAGAATAAGGATGGGACTTGCACCAGTGGGAGGGAGCTGTGAAGGAGGAAAGGTTTCCACACACAAGGAAGCCCCTTCACTGGTGGAGACAGTGGGGAAGCTTCGGAGTCACGGAGGAGAGTGCAGCAACAGGGGTGCGGAGGGCAAAGCAGAGAGATTCCTGCACAGAGGATTGGTGCCAACCAGCACTCACCAGCCTGAGATGCTTGTCTGCTCACCCACCAGGGCGGGTGGGGGCTGAGAGCTGAGGCTCGGGCTTTGGAGGTCAGACCCCAGGGACAGGACTGGAGTTGGTTGCATGAACACAGCATGAAGGGGGCTAGTTCACCACAGCTAGCCAGGAGGGGATCTGGGAAAAAGTCTGGACCTACCTAAAAGGCAAGAGACCATTGTTTTGAGGTGCACAAGGAGAAGGGATTCCTTCCTTGTCTGCCCACAGAAGGCAGGGCACTGCCTAAATGAGCTCCAGAGACAGGTGCAAGCTGTGGCTATCAGCTCTGACACCAGAGAGGGGCGTGAAATGCTAACACTGCTGCTGCAGCCACCAAGAATCCTGTGTGCAAGCACAGGTCACTATCCACACCCCCCGGGAGCCTGTGCAGCCTGCCACTGCCAGAGTCCTGTGATCCAGGAACAACATACCCAGGAGAACACACGGCATGCCTCAGGCTGTTGCAATGTTACACCAGCCTCTGCGGCTGCAGGCTCGCCCTCCCTGCCCCTGGCCTGAATGAGAAAGTGCACCCTAATCAGCCACTGCTTTAACCCTGTCCAGTCTGGCCGGGAACAGAAGGCTGAGGGCAACATACATGCAGAGGTGGGGTAAAACCAAAGCTGAACCCTAGGAGCTGTGTGAACAAAGAAGAGAAAGGGAAATTTCTCCGTGCAGTCTCAGGAGCAGCAGATTAAATCCCCACAATCAACGTGATGTACCTGCATCAGTGGAATGCCTGAATAGACAACAAATCAACCCAAAATTGAGGTGGTAGACTTTGGGAGCAACTATATAACTGGGGTTTGCTGTATGCAACTGACTTGTTTCTGAGTTTTACGTTTATACTAGTATAGATTTTAGCACTTGTAATCACTGGTGAATTTGTTTATTGGTTCGACTGCTCTCTTTTTTATTTTTTTTATTTTAATAATTATTTTATTTATTTATTTTTTCTCCCTTTTCTTCTGAGCCAAGTGGCTGACAGGGTCTTGGTGCTCTGGCCTGGTGTCAGGCATGAGCCTCTGAGGTGAGAGAGCAGAGTTCAGGACACTGGACCACTAAAGACTTCCTAGCTCCACCTGATATCAATCCGTGAGAGCTCTCCCATAGGTCTCCATCTCAATGCTAAGATCTAGCTCCACCCAAAGGTCAGCAAGCTCCAGTGCTGGATGTCGCATGCCAAACAACTAGCAAAATAGGAACACGACCTCATCCACTAGCAGAGAGGCTATCTAAACTCATACTAAATTCACAGACACCCACAAACACACCACTGAATGCTGCCCAGCCCACCAGAAAGATAAGATCCAACTTCATCCACCAGAACATAGGTAACAGCCCACTCCACCAGGAAGCCTACACAACCCACTGAACCAACCTTATCCATGGGGGCAGCCACCAAAAACAATGGGAACTACAAACCTGCAGCCTGCACAAAGGAGACCCCAAACAGAGTAAGTTAAGCAAAATGAGAAGACAGAGAAATATGCAGTAGATGAAGCAGCAAGGTAAAAACCTACCAGACCAAACAACTGAAGAGGAAGTAGGCAGTCCACCTGAAAAAGAATTCACAGTAATCATAGTAAAGATGATCCAAATATTGGAAATAGAATGGAGAAAATACAAGAAATGTTTAAGAAGAACCTAGAAGAACCAAAGAGCAAAAAAAAAAAAAAAAAAAAAATGATGAACAGTGCAATAAATGAAATTTAAAACTCTCTAGAAAGAATCAATAGCATAATGACTATTATGACTGAGATAGCAGAATGACTGAGGCAGAAGAACGGATAAGTGACCTGAAAGATAAAATAGTGGAAATAACTTCTTCAGAGCAGAATAAAGAAAAAAGAATGAAAAGAATTGAGGACAGTGTCACAGACCTCTGGGACAACATTAAATGCACCAACATTCAAATGATAGGGGTCCCAGAAGAAGAAGAGAAAAAGAAAGGGACTGAGAAAATATTTGAAGAGATTATAGTTGAAAACTTCCCTAATGTGGGAAAGGAAATACTTAATCAAGTCCAGGAAGCACAGAGAGTCCCATACAGGATAAATCCAAGGAGAAACATATCAAGACACATATTAATCAAACTATCAAAAATTAAATACAAAGAAAAAATATTAAAAGCAGCAAGGACAAAGCAGCAAATAATAACAAGGGAATCCCCATAAGGTTAACAGCTGATCATTGAGCAGAAACTCTGCAAGCCAGAAGGGAGTGGCAGGACATATTTAAAATGATGAAAGGGAAAAACCTGGAGCCAAGATTACTCTACTCAGCAAGGATCTCATTCAGATTCAATGGAGAAAGTAAAAACTTTACAGACAAGCAAAAGTTAAGCACCACCAAACCAGCTTTACAACAAATGCTAAAGGAACTGCTCTAGGCAGGAAACACAAGAGAAGGAAAAGACCTACAAAAACAAAACCCAAAATAATTAAGAAAATGGTAATAGAAACATACATATAGATAATTACCTTAAATGTAAATGGACTAAATGCTCCAACCAAAAGATATAGACTGGCTGTATGGATACAAAAACAAGACCTGTATATATGCTGTCAACAAGAGACCCACTTCAGACCTAGGGACACATACAGACTGCAAGTGAGGGGATAGAAAAAGATATCCATGCAAATGGGAATCAAAAGAAAGTTGGAGTGGCAGTTCTCTTATCAGACAAAATAGACTTTAAAACAAAGACTATTACAAGACACAAAGAAGGACACTATATAATGATCAAGGGATCGATCCAAGAAGAAGATATAAAATTATAAATGTTTAGGCACCCAAAATAGGAACACCTCAGTACATAAGGCAAATGCTAACAGCCATAAAAGGGGAAATTTACATTAACATAATAATAGTAGGGGAATTTAACACCCAACTTCCACCAATGGACAGATCATCCAAAATGAAAATAAATAAGGAAACACAAGCTTTAAATGACACATTAAAAAAGATGGACTTAATTTATATTTATAGGACATTCCATCCAAAAACAACAAAATACACTTTCTTCTCCGGTGCTCATGGAATATTTTTCAGGATAAATCATATCTTGGGTCACAAATCAAGCCTTGGTAAATTTAGAAAGTTGAAATATTATCAAGTATCTTTTCCAAACACAATGCTATAAGACTACATATCAATTACAGGAAAAAATCTGTAAAAAATACAAACACATGGAGGCTAAACAATACACTACTAAATAACCAAGAGATCACTGAAGAAATCAAAAAGGAAATCAAACAATACCTAGAGATAAATAATGATGAAAACACGATGACCCAAAATATATGGGTTGAAACAAAAGCAGTTCTAAGAGGGAAGTTTATAGCAAAACAATCCTACCTCAAGAAATAAGAAACATCTCAAACAACATAACTGTACACCTAAAGCAATTAGAGAAAGAAGAACAAAAAACCCCCAAAGTTAGCAGAAGGAAAGAAATCATAAAGATCTGATCAGAAATTAATGAAAAATAAATGAAGGAAATGATAGCAAAGATCAGTAAAACTAAAAGCTGGTTCTTTGAGAAGATAAACAAAATTGATAAACCATTAGCCAGACTCATCAAGAAAAAAAGGAAGAAAACTCAAATCAGTAGAATTGGAAATGAAAAAGGGGAAGTAACAAATGACACTGCAGAAATACAAAGGATCATGAGAGATTAGTACAAGCAACTATATGCCAATAAAATGGACAACCTGGAAGAAATGGACAAATTCTTAGAAAAGTACAACATTCTGAGAGTGAACCAGGAAGAAATAGAAAATATAAACAGACCAATCACAAGCACTGACATTGAGACTGTGAGTAAAAATCGTCTAACAAATAAAGTCCAGGACCAGATGGCTTCACAGACGAATTCTATCAAACTTTTAGAGAAGAGCTAACACCTATCCTTCTCAAACTCTTCCAAAATAGAGCAGAAGGAGGAACACTCTCAAACTCATTGTATGAGGCCACCATCACCCTGATACCCAAACCAGACAAAGATGTCACAAAAAAAGAAAACTACAGACCAATATCACTGATGAACATAGATGCAAAAATCCTCAAAAAATACTAGCAAACAGAATCCAACAGCACATTAAAAGAATTATATGCCATGATCAAGTGGGGTTTATCCCAGGAATGCAATGATTCTTCAATATATGCAAATCAATCAACATGATACACCATACTAACAAATTGAGGAATAAAAACCATATGATCATCTCAAGAGATGCAGAAAAAGCTTTCCACAAAATTCAACACCCATTTATGACAAAATCTCTCCAGAAAGTAGGCATAGAGGGAACTTACCTCAACATAATAAAGGCCATATATGACAAACCCACAGCCAACATTGTTCTCAATGGTGAAAAACTGAAATCATTTCCTCTAAAATCAGGAACAAGACAAGGATGCCCACTCTCACTACTATTATTCAACATAGTTTTGGAAGTTTTAGCCACAGGAATCAGAAACATAAAGGAAATAAAAGGACTCCAAATCAGAAAAGAAGAAGTAAAACTGTCACTGTTTGCAGATGAGATGATACTAAATATAGAGAATCCTAAAGATGCCACCAAAAAACTACATGAGCTAATCAATGAATTTGGTAGAGAAGCAGGATACAAAATTAATGTACAGAAATCTCTTGTATTCTAATACACTAATGATGAAAAATCTGAAAGAGAAATTAAGGAAACACTCCCATTTACCACTGCAACAAAAAGAATAAAATACCTGGGAATAAACGTACCTAAGGAGACAAAAGACCTGTATGCAGAAAACTATAAGACAGTGATGAAAGAAATTAAAGATGATACCAACAGATGGAGAGATATACCATGTTCTTAGGAATGTAATCTAAAGACTGCATTCTAAAGCAATCTAAAGATTCAGTACAATCCTTATCAAACTACCAATGGCATTCTTCACAGAACTAGAGCAAAAAGTTTCACAATATGCATGGAAACACAAAAGACCCCAAATAGCCAAAACAATCTTGAGAAAGAAAAATGGAGCTGGAGGAATCAGGCTCCCTGACTTCAGACTATACTACAAAGCTACAGTAATTAAGACAGTATGGTACTGGCAGAAAAACAGAAATATAGATCAATGGAACAGGATAGAAAGCCCAGGAATAAACCCACACACACATGGTCACCTTATTTTTGATAAAGGAGGTAAGAATATACAATGGAGAAAAGACAGCCTCTTCAATAAGTGGTGCTTTGAAAACTGGACAGCTACATGTTAAAGAATGAAATTAGAACACTCTGTAACACCATACACAAAAATAAACTCAAAATGGATTAGAGACCTAAATGTAAGATCAGACACTATAAAACTCTTAGAGGAAAACATCAGCAGAACACTCTATGACATAAATCACAGCAAGATCCTTTTTGATCCACCTCCTAGAGAAATGGAAATAAAAACATAAATAAACAAATGGGACCTAATGAAACTTAAAAGCTTTTGCACAGCAAAGGAAGCCATAAACACTGCCAAAAGACAACCCTCGGAATGGGAGAAAATATTTGCAAATGAAGCAACTGACAAAGGATTAATCTCCAAAATATACAAGCAGCTCATGCAGCTCAATATCAAATAAACAAACAACCCAATCCAAAAATGGGCAGAAGACCTAAGTAGACATTTCTCCAAAGAAGATATACAGATTGCCAACAAACACGTGAAAGAATGCTCATCATCACTAATCATTAGAGAAATGCTAATCAATACTACAATGAGGTATCACCTCACACTGGTCAGAATGGCTCTCATCATAAAATCTTCAAACAATAGATGCTGGAGAGGGTGTGGAGAAAAGGGAACCCTCTTGCACTGTTGGTGGGAATATAAATTGATATAGCCACTATGGAGAACAGTATGGAGGTTCAGTAAAAAAACTAAAAATAGAGCTACCCAATGACTCAGCAATCCCACTACAGGGCATACACTCTGTGAATACCATAATTCAAAAGAGTCATGTACCACGATGTTCATTGCAGCACTATTTACAATAATCAGGACATGGAAGCAACCTAAGTGTCCATCGACAGATGAATGGATAAGGAAGATGTGGCACATATACACAATGGAATACTACTCAGCCATAAAAAGAAATGAAATTGAGTTATTTGTAGTAAGGTGGATGAACCTAGAGTCTGTCAGACAGAGTGAAGTAAGTCAGAAGGAGAAAAACAAATACCATATGCTAACACATATATATGGCACCTAAAAATAAATGGTTCTGATGAAGCTAGGGACAGAACAGGAATAAAGACACAGATATAGAGAATGGACTTGAGGACACAGGATGGGGGAAGGTAAGCTGGGACGAAGTGAGAGAATAGCACTGACATATATACACTACCAAAAGTAAAATGGGTAGTGGGAAGCAGCAGCATAGCACAGGGAGATCAGCTTGGTGCTTTGTGACCACCTAGAGGGGTGGGGTAAGTAGGGTGGGAGGGAGACACAAGAGGGAGGGGATATGGGGACATATGTATGCATATAGCTGATTCACCTTGTTATACAGCAGAAACTAACACAACATTGTAAAGCAATTATACTCCAATAAAGATGTTTTTTAAAAAAAATGATGCATTGCTTAAAGCAATGTCCTTGCATTTTAGTGTTTTGCTTGCTGAAATCTGTATGTTGGGGAGATAGACTTTAAAACTTACATGACAGTAAATCTTCATAAAGATCTTGATAACCACTAAATCAAAATCTTTATTTACCAAGGGAAAAAATGAAATTTGCAAGAGTTCTCTGAAATAATATGAGGACAGAGGATTAAATCAAGCATTATGGTGAATAATTTATTCCCTTAGAAATATGTTTTAACGTGTGCAACAGCTGTAAGTACTCAAAACTCAAATGTTGTACTTTAAAGTTAGGCCTCTCAGGTGGCAGATAAAACCACCAACTTATTCATGATTTATTCAAATCCCTTTACATAAGACTGCAAATGGGAACACAAACAAGGAATAAGAAAGTTGACCCAGACAGTACCACTATAGATTAATTCAGCTGACTGGTAATTTTACAAAAGATGTAAATGGGTTCAGAAAAGTTGGATAATGTGTTCTTAATCAACATTTAGTTGATACCAAAGAATATACCAGAAAAACAGAATATACCATCTTTGTCATTAAGTTATATCTGCCGGGCTTCCCTGGTGGCGCAGTGGTTGAGAGTCCGCCTGCCGATGCAGGGGATACGGGTTCGTGCCCCGGTCTGGGAAGATCCCACATGCCGCGGAGAGGCTGGGCCCGTGAGCCATGGCCGCTGGGCCTGTACGTCCGGAGCCTGTGCTCCGCAATGGGGGAGGCCACAACAGTGAGAGGCCCGCGTACAGCAAAAAAAAAAAAAAAAAAAGTTATATCTGTCTTCTTAGGTTCATCTAACAATTTGGGCATCGGGTGGTATGATACCAAGTAATTTATAGGTAAATTTTTATTCTACTTTGTCATGTCTTTGTTTGGAATAATATTAATTATGATGTCATTTTTATTTAAATCAGAGGATTACTGTTTCCAGGCATCTATTCTTCTGCCTAGGCTCAGGTCATTTGTATAAACAGCCTACAAAATGAAGTCCCCAGGGTCTGTTCCTTTTCAGCTACCCTGATTTCTGCCCTGCAATTAACCACAGGAAGGTTAATATACAGCACTGATAATGAAGCCAACCAAGGGCTCACCATCAGGTGATTTTAGACATTGAACTTTGGCACAGCAATTAAATTCAATAACCTGGATCCAGATTACCAGTCACCTATTCAGATTCATGGCTCTGGTTACACAGTGAAAACTCACAACTATAAGGCCACAATCGAGGTTGCTGTAGCCAATTCAGTCAACAACACACAGATAGTCACAGTGAAGAGTCATCCAGTAGTCAACTCTTGCCCAAGGCCTTAGAAGTCATTAATGGCTAACCCAGACAAGAACCAAGCTTTCCATACCTAAGTACAGGACTCTCTCCAGCCAATCTTTAATGATGAGAAGAGTGTAGCTCTGAAAGAGAATTTTTGCATATATTTTTATATATTTATATAAAAATATATATGATTACTTATTTTTAAATATTTGCATATATTTTTCTGAGTTCTATGGCATTTTAAATAACCCTGCATAATGAACCTTGTTTGAAATTTCAAGGATCTTGGTTCACTTTGAAACTGTAAGTTATTTACAAATCTTAAAAGTACTGAGCTAGACTAACATTCTTTTGTTTATTTAAGAAGAGAGGACAAATAGCCCCAAACCTCAACTTGTTAATGCTGAGGAACTGGGTCATATAAGTCAAGGACACAAAATATATCAAATGCCCATAACTTCAGCCAGTAGCAAATTTTATATGGTGAAAACCTTAAACATATAAGGCAACAAAGACAGAGGATAAATAAGAAAAAAAGTTGAGGTGATAAATTTTTCCTATAAAACCCCTCTAAATTATCCTTTTTTATGACACATCTTGGCTTATTTAGATAAACCAGGATGTCTAAATTATTCTTTCAAAAAGTTGTTTATGTATCCAAATGTTATTTTCTACCCTCAAGAAAGCAGTTTGCAGTTCTTAGCACTCAGGGAATTAGTGACTGAACAATCCCCTTCAGAGTGCTGCTCACTGAACTTGTTAAGGGATCAAACCTTGTGGTACAAAGCAGCTGAATTACTAATGTTATCCATCTTACACTAGAAGGAAAAAAGAACTCCCTCTTTAATGTCATTTTTAGTGTTTATTCTATGTCACAAAATATTAGGCCTTTAAGTTCCCATCTGATTGCCAATAGCAGAGACCTCCTGCCAAGTGTATTATGCTGTCAAATAATCAAACAACAAACTTTTATTATTCTAAATCACTGGAATTTGGAGTAGTTTCCTATAGCCACTACTGTTACTTACCCTGACTTAACGCACAGAGGAACATTTCGTTTTTTCAAGTTGGCAGTTTTTTCCATGGGGTAGACATTATATATAATTTTTTTTACCAATACTCTATTCTCCTTCTGTACGCCTAGAAGATGTGATTATTGGCTTCCTTGAAATTGAGGAAATCTGACCAATAAATTGCAAGTAAAAGTTATGCGTGGCTGAGGCTGTGGAAACGTCATGTTCAATAACCCAAGCTCTGCTTTCCCATGCTGAGTGATGAGAGGGCTTGTGCTCTAGATGGTACAACCGCAACATAGCACGTCCCCCACTGGCTTGGGTTCCTGAGTAACTGAGCAAGTGAGCCCCAAACCAGCAATGCATATATAACTGGAACAGGAAATAAGTTTTTACTGGGGTAAGCCACTGAGATTTTGAGTAAACCACTGAGATTTTGAGTTTGTTTGTTAGATCAGTACAACCTACCTTATTCTGACTAATGTATGACATACTGGCTAGAATATGTATATGATGGATATATATATGTGTATATATACACATATACATGTATGTATAGATATATATGTATATGTATGTATGTGTATAAATATACACACAAGCATGGTTATATGTATATGCATATATACATATGCATGTATAAATGTCCATATATATGTATATACACATATAAGAGATGTATTAGAATATGTATGTGTGTATATGAAATATACACACATACATACATATGATTACTAAATTGTAGCTTGAGAAATTTCCATGATACAGTGGAGCTTTATTTTAGAGAAAGTGGTCTTAATTATGCCTTTAAAAGAAAGTGATTTTTAGCAATTAAATCATTTTTTTATAACACCATGCCAAAAAGCAAACCATATACTCTTGATGGCCTTTGCTGGAGGCTCTGCAAGGTGCTAATCACAACACTTGTCCTCTCTGCATTCTAAACAGTATGAAAAATAAACACAGGAAATAGAATTATGGATCTCAAAATATTAGCTTTTTCACCCAACAAAATGATCAAAGTGGATCCTCTACTCCATACCACCTAACATGAAGTGACTCGTCCATCTACTTGCAGGGAGAGCAGCTGAAGGACCGTGGGCTTCCCCATGAAGAGACGAAAAACCCTGCTCCAGAGAGCTTAATGTATGGAACAGTAACTTCGTGAAGCTAAGCACAATATGATATACTGAATTGGATCCTGGTACAGGAAAATGTCATTAGTGGGAAAACTGTTGAAATCTGAAAGAAGTCTGGAATTTAGTTGATTGTAATGTATAAGTATTAATTTCTTAGTTTTGATAAATATACCATTGTTATATAAAGTAAGAGATACTGGAATAAAAGGTTTATGAATATTCTCTATCCCACCCTTGCAGCTCTTCTGTAAATCTAAAATTATTTCAAAATTTGGAAATTTAAAGGAAAATATATATTTCTTCTACAAGCTATGGGACACAGTAGAAAAGAAATGGTTAATAGTTTTGAAACCAAAAAGCACTGGATTTAAATACCAAGCATGCCACTTTCTACTCAGATTCTCTAAAGTTAAATATCTAAGTCTCAGTTTGCTTATCTGTATAACTATGGTAATAGAGCTTACATACAACATGGTTGAGATTTAAATGACATAAAATATACAAAATAGTTCCTGGGATGCAGTAGGGCATCTCTACAAACAGATTCTACATCCTCTAAAAAAGTGAGTTTGGTATAAAGTAGGATAGCTTGAAACTATGACAATAAGGATGGAGACTGGAACAGGTATCATTGTGAGATGTAAAGGCATACATCTGGGAGGGGTCTTTGCTGAAAGGTATGCACTTTCTTCACATTTGTATACATACTGAATTGTGGTCACAGCTACAGTCCCAGAGTGCCTTTCACTCAGGGTATTTCTACCCTTCTGTCACTGCTCATGGCACCATAGAAACACTTAAAAGATGCACTCTCCTGGCAGTGTCAAGACTTATTGGAAGACACAATTCAGCTGATTGTAAATGGTGGCTTCTTTTTCTGTTTTTGTTTACTTTCTGTTGCACAACCACAGGCAACTCACACAAAATGAGTTTGCTGGTCGTTGCTTTAGGACTTTCAGCATCCCCATTTAAGACAGAACACATTCAAGAATAAGATTGCTAAAAAATTGTGGTCTACTAGCAGGTTGAATAGAAGGCCTTTAATCTACCCAAATCAATGCACATCAGTGGTTTCTGAGCTCAAATTCCAAGTAACTGGCAAATGTATACATGACAACTTAGTGACCAGAACCAATCTAGGAGCACTGATTACAGTGGTGATAGCTTGTAATACATACAAGAGCTCTTAGAAAAAGGTTTCAAAACCTTATAAAACCAACTAATGATGTCATGATATTTTGTTTTGTTTAATTACCAGTCATAATGCAATGTAATTAAACTCAGTGGCAGGAGGATAAGAGTACCAAGATATAGACAGTTAAGTTAATCACAACACATGTAAGATATATTCAAGCACCACATAAATCCTCTGACAGGAAGGATTTAAGCATTTTTCTTACGTTTATACAGAATAAAAAATACAAAGTTTCCACATTCTAAGCAATAGGATAAACTGCCAATGACAGTGTTTCTAAAAATTGTATACTAACATTAACTGACCTTTACAGAATTGGATTTAAGAGTCCAAGCATTGGGGCTTCCCTGGTGGCACAGTGGTTGAGAGTCCGCCTGCCGATGCAGGGGACACGGGTTCGTGCCCCGGTCTGGGAAGATCCCACTTGCGGTGGAGCGGCTGGGCCCGTGAGCCATGGCCGCTGAGCCTGCGCGTCCGGAGCCTGGGCTCTGCAACGGGAGAGGCCACAACAGTGAGAGGCCCGCGTACCACAAAAAAAAAAAAAAAAAAAAAAAAAGAGTCCAAGCATTATTTCCTCTAGTTCAGATGCTTAGAGAAGACCTGCGTGAGAAAACAGAAAGAATATTGAAGAGTAAACATAATTATTTCTTTTAAAAATTGATTTGCAGCTCATTATGTATTCAGGATAATAATCATTTGTTGGGTATATAATGCAACTATCTACTCCCAAGTCTGCAGCATTTCTTTTACCTTTGTTTATAATATTTTTTGACATGCAAATTTTAAAATTTTAATTTCAACATATTTATCAATCTTTTCATATGTCTTATGTTTTGTGCCATATTCAAGAATACCTTACCTACCATGTTGCAACCATATATTCTTCTAATAAAGATTTATTTTTTCATATTTAAATCCTTAGTCTCTCAAGTTCATTTTAATGTTTTGGATGAAGTTGGGACCTAATTTTACTTTTCCAAGGAAATTCACTGACCCAACACCATTTTTTGAATAGATTATCCTTTTCTTACTGTTTTGAAACACCATGTTTATCATTTATATATCCTTTATATATTTATATATATATATTTATATAGCATTTATCTTAATTTATATAATTAGAAGCTGTATTATATTATGTTACAAATTTATATTTCTATGTCATTTATATATCTATCTTTTATATATCAACTATGTCATTGATATCAAGTCCTTATACATATACATATGTACTTTACAATTCTCTTCTCCATTACATAAGTCTATTCTTTCATTAATACATAACTGTTTTAATTCCTATAACTGTATAATAAATCTTGGTATAGGGTAGCCCAACCGTTCTTCAAATGTGTCTTGGCTTTTCATATTCTTTTGGTCTTCTGTATTAGTTTAGAATCAGACAGATTTCCTTGAATTTCCTGAAGTTTCCCAATCTTTCCTGAGGGGCTATTTTAGATGTTAGGATCTTCCTTCAACATTCTGGTAGTTTACAACTGTGCTTTAGCCTTGATTTCCAACTTATATAGAACCTCAAGATCAGCCAGAGGGAGAATTAGAAACTTCTCAGGTCTTTCCTGGGGATGCACAAAACATTGCATGTGTGTTTGGCCTTCTAGATCCCCAGAAATATGTCAGAGCTTTTTAAAGCCCCCTATGGACTTCTCATTCCCCATATTTTCCTTTTAAATATCTTAGCCAACTTTTTGCTTGCCCCTACTAGATCCAATGATTATGGCAGCTGGGACAGGCACTGCTGATTGTCCTGAGGGTAGGGATCTCCTTACTGAGAGAAACTTGAGTCAGGTCAAACAATGATAAGTTTTCTCGGGAAAGCTCATCTAATGCAGGTCATCTGATGAAAATTCTCTGGAGATGGAGCTTTTGGGGGAGTTCCAAACTCTTTCAATTCCCTCCAGTAGCTGCTAGGTGGCTGGTTTTAATGGCAACCATGTTTCTGAGACTGCTGGTCTTCAAAGCTACCGAGAAGCTGAGGAGAGAAGAATGGAAAGAGGCAAGTTAAAACACTGCAAAGGCTTGCTGTTCTTAACAAAAGTCAGCTGTTTTTCTTGCACAAATTCTCCCCACATTGTTACAAGCCTTTGGTTTATTAACAGAGTGTTTAAAAAGTTGATTTTGACAATTTTGGCCGATATTCTTGTTGTTTTCTGGAAGAATGCATTTTCAGAGGTCTTAACTCTGTGTGATGGATGTTTGTGTTTCCCCCATCCACATGTTGAAGCCCTAGTCCCCGATGTAATAGTATTAAAATGTAAGGACTTTGGGAGGTAATTAGGTTTAGATGAGGTCATGAGGGTGGAGCCCCCATTTTGGGATTAGTGCCCTCATAAGAAAAGACGTAAGAGAGCTTGCTTCCTCTTTCTCTCTCCACTGTATGAGGATATAGCAAGAAGGTGGCCACCTACAAGAGAGTACCCCCCAGAACCTGACCATGCTGGCATCTTGACCTTGGATTTCAAAGCCTTCAGAAGTGTGATAAATAGACGTCTTTTGTTTAAGCCACCCAGTCTATGGTATTTTGCTATAATAGCCCAATCTAATTAAGACATTATCATTCTGGAAGTTCTCTATTTTTCTATATATTTAACAGTCATAAGTGCTTCATTTTGGAGGAAATTTCTTCTCATGCTCTTTGCCCAATCTGCTATAATATTAGATTTTCTTATTGGACTGGAACTGATTTTTTATATTAATTATATGTAAACTGTGCCATATTTTTTTGCTGAAATTCTCTCAGTTTACCATTTGCTTATAAATATTATAATTTTTGTACACACAGCTTTTTTTATGAAGTCCAATATATCAATACCTACCATTATATTTTTCATCATATTAGGAAGAGTTAGAATTCATTACATTTTTCTGGTTATTTAATGATTTCATTTTTTATATCAAACTTTTGCATTCATCTAGAATTAATTTTGGTGTATGTTATAGTGGGAAAATCAACTTGATTTTTGTCCCAAAACATCAATTTTCCCAACAGAATTTATCTAATAATCTATTTCACCCCTTGTCGGTTTGTGACACTCCATTTATAATACATTAAATCTCTAAATATAATTCTTATATATAATAAAAACATTTTCTCACTTATGTCTTCTGAACTCTGGTCATATTCCTACTCTTGATCCAATATTACATTATCTTGATATTTTGCTGCTTGTTACTATATTTTAATATTTGGTTATTAACTTTAAATTAATATGAAATGTAAAGAGCTAACACCAGATGAAAAATAGTGTTTGGAGTACAGCCTTTCTCTCTTTGCTCCTTCAATTCTTAAATCCTTATTCAACTTTCAACAGAGATATTGCCTCCTATAAGGAGACTTTCCTAAGTCCTTATTTACCTCCTTCTGGGATGCGTTAGGTGTCTTCCTCTATGCTGCTTCTCCTTATTCTTATAATGTCCCATGTACATCTTTGTTATGGCATATTTGGGGTACACTGCACTGTGAGGGTTGAGTTTTCCACTATTTATACCACTGGACTGTGGTAAACTCTTTGAGGGCAGAGACTGTGTTCTGTATCCATGATGCCAAATGGTTTCTGGCCATATTAAAAGATCAACAAATTTTCCTTGAAAAAAAAAAGAATAAATGACATCAACTGAACTTTCCCCTGATGTGGACAACAGGGAGACAGAAATCTGGCAAACAATTAAAGCATCCTTATCATTCTAGGACTTATTACAAATAAGTACACTATAGTAATTTTAAATACAAATGCCTAGATATGATTCAATAATGTCTTGATTTTGAATATTCTTATTCTGCTTTAATACAAAATTTGACTATCATCATTGGATATTCAAAAGCTGTGGTTTGTATCCAGTTCTCAGTCATTAGCAGTTAAAATGCCCCTTGCAGTTCTTCCTACTGCCAACTCTATTTGCTTTTTAAATCAAATCAATTTAAATCAAGCACCTACAGAATATCTGCTAATCCCAGGAGGGTCTGAAAGTCTCAACCCTTGTTATTTGCACTTGAAAAAATTGCTTTGCTGCATGCACCTGTCCTCAGCTGTCACAAGAGAGGTATGACCATTGGATACACATTAACAACCTCGACAGACCTTCTAGGACAGGGGTCCCTGACCCCCGGGGCACAGACCTCTACTGGTCCATGGCCTGTTAGGAACCAGGCCCCACAGCAGGAGGTGAGTGGCGGGCAAGCGAGCAAAGCTTCATCTGTATTTACAGCTGCTCCCCATCGCTCGCATTACCGCCTGAGCTCCGCCTCCTGTCAGATCAGTGGAAGCATTAGATTCTCATAGGAGCGCGAACCCTACTGTGAACTGGGCATGCGAGGGATCTAGGTTGCGCGCTTCTTATGAGAATCTAATGCCTGATGATCTGAGGTGGAGCTGAGGCAGTGATGCTAGCGCAGGGGAGCGTCTGCAAATACAGATTATCATTAGCAGAGAGGTTTGACTGCAGAGAGATCATAATACATCTATTGCTTACAGACTCATATCAAAACCCTATCAGTGAGCGGCAAGTGAAAACAAGCTCAGGGTTCCCACTGATTCTGCATTATGGTGAGTTGTATAATTATTTCATTATATATTACAATGTAATAATAATAGAAATAAAGTGCACAATAAATGTAATGTGCTTGAATCATCCTGAAACCATCCCCCACTTCCCTGGTCCATGGAAGAATTATCTTCCACGAAGCTGGTCTCTGGTGCCAAAAAGGTTGGGGACTGCTGTTCTAGGACAAGGAGTTTCCAATTAGAGATTTCTCAGGAAGCTAAGTTGTACTCCACCAGATAGTTAACAAAAGAAACAGTTGGTTTCCTTGGTAACAGCTATAGACTTTTACATTTTGAATCAGACTTGCATCTCAGCATCAGATGTAACAAGCTTATTAAATAGGCCACACCTTTTGTAAGAATTAAAAAAATTTTAAATATCTAGAGGGAATGTTTACCTTTTTTGAATAAGAATATTGAAAGATTTAAAATAGCCTCTGAGAAACCAAAAATAAAGCCAGCATTCAGCCTATCCAATCTATTGAACTGTGTCAAAATAATTTTGGAATAAGCCAAGGTATAAATAAACATACAAATACATACACTGTAAGAAAGGCAGATAATTGTGGTAGAGCAAAAACAGTTGGATATACTGGCATGAATAAGAAGTGCCAGCTGACAGCCATAATGGAGCTAGAATATCTATAAAAATTTAGCTGTAAACTACGCATACAAAGAAGACAATCATTTAAAGAAGACTCAAATTTGCAAAGCCAATTGAACTGGAACACTTATGAATATTTTATTAATCCGGTCTAAGACAACATGTATATTATTGACAAATGCCTCTGCAGTCCATGTTAATTTAATGAGCTCACCTTGAAGAAGCCTCATTGATTACTTAGAGTACTCAAGGCTCCCTTTAACTTTTTGATCCTCAGCAATGTGGCTTTTGCACCATCTGTTTATGGCTAAACATGACATTGCAATATTTCAAACTTGTCATTCTCCCTCAGGAGCAAATGGAACTCACTGCAAGCATCAGAACTCCCTGCACTCACCAGCCACATGGGAGCTTGGAGCAAAGAGGACAGGGCAACACAGCTGAGAAAGCAACGGCTTTGGCTGGAAGATATGACTATAGGTTATAACACAGCTCGATAGTGAGGAAAAGAATAAAAAATCTGCTTTTGTACTCAGTGTAACCAGGTCCTAAGGATTAAAGTCTCTATTTATTCTCATTTTCCAAGTAGGATTTCAAAGTTTTGATTTTCGTAAAAAGGAAATGTTATAAATGTTTAATTGTGTTAATGATAAGGAATGATTATATTCTAGCTAATGCTAACTCATAAAGTTCTCCATCTCATTATTAGTGACAGCATGTGTGAGATAATCACCTCTTTACCTTCAGATAACACGATTTTTATTGGGCATGAGTAATCTTGCCTCATCCCCCAACTCCCTAGAGAAAAAGAAATTCCTATTCAAAGGACTGAAATCCCCCTTTATGTTTATGAAGTAAGCATTGGTATACCCAGAAGCTTCTTGTTCAAATACAATAGCCCTGAAAACAGAGCATATCAAGGCTTAGAGATCTTTAACACCAGTGTAGATTAGTTTATCGGTGTTTTGTTTGTTTTTGTTTGTTTGTTTTTTGCTTCAGGGGAATTGTGAAAAGAGAATTCTGAAGCTGTGGAAGGCCTAGGAAATTAAGATTTCACCAAATAACTACCTGTCAACTTAGAATGCTGGGATCAATGCAGAGGGAGTGGGACACACTGGCCAGGAATACTTTGATGGGATCGAAAAGAGAGACACAAGCCCATAGCTTCTCAAACAGCCCTTATCTTTCCTGTAGGTCTCTGCACTTGCTACTCCCTTGAAACCTTCTACTCTTCTGTCCCAACTCCATCCCCACCTCTCTACCTGGCTACTGCCTATCCAACATTTGGGTCTTAGCATAAATGCTACTTTTCTGTGCAAGCCTTTTCTGGCTCCTAAGATTAGGATGCTCTCATGGAATACTGAAATTTTCCATTTTTGCATATATCAAATGCTAATTAATTATTCATCCAATTATATTTTAATGTCATCTTCCCAAATGGACTAAGGCATCATCATGGCAGGGCCATGATTGTCTTACTTACCAGTCTTTCCCAGCCGCTAACATACTATAAACACTTCAAAAATATATGTGGACTGATTGGCTTTTTGGTGCAATGCATATGCATGCAGTAATCTTAGAAGTGGAGCGTTACAGCAGCAAGTTCTCATGGCATAAGGGTAATGGATATCCAGGTGGTAGTGTAAGCCTGGGAAAGATACGGACAGGGATGAAAGGGAAAATAAAAAGAGAAGGAGACAGTCTTTTCAATTTCACAAGGCAAAATACATAGCCTTCTTGAGTTGCACGTTTATAGTGTGAACAATGACCCCTACCTTGCAAGGTTGCTATGGGAAGATGAGGATGCAGTGCAGCACCTGGCATACAGTAGACAGCCAATAAGTAATAACTCAATGTCAATTCTGCTAATATTCCCACTACTGTTTCTTAGTTCACATTCTCTCTCTTCCTAGACTATTATAATAACTTTCCAACAGGTCTTCTTGCTGCCAGTGTCCCCCTGTACACAGCAGCAAGAGGCTATGCGGGCATAGGAAATGATGGGCAAGGAGCGAAAGGTGGGGATTAGGGGGCAGTCAATAAAAAGATTGAGCTAACCCAGAGTGCCCACATCAGGGAACTGAATCTGAAGAATTCACATGTACTTATAAAAACATGGTCAGAGGAAGAGAGACAATCAACAAAAGATTGTTCATATATCCAGTGAGGCAAAGGGACTTCAGAGAGACCCAGAGAAGCTCTTATATAATCTGATAAAGGAAGAGGAGTAAAAGCACAGACCACACACTTCTGCCCCATGCAGTCAGCCCCTCAAGCTAAAAATCTGTCAGCGCTATGGGGAAAGGAAAATATGAGATCCACATGGGTCTCAGACTGCAGTTTTATACTGAATGAGACTATGTTTTGCACACAACCGAAAGGCATAGAATCATCCTTATATGGTCTTAAGAGGTGGGAAAGGGAAGTTTAGTTTAGTGCCACTGAGGCAGAGAGTCTGAAAAACACTAAAACCATTTTAGGTTTATAGCCTCTCAAGTTTAGATGGTTCTAGAACCTGGTAAGAGGGATGATGCAGTCAAAGATGACATTCAGGTCTCTGGCCTGGGAAGTAAGCAGTGATGTTACCTGAGATGGGGATATAGCAGCCCAGGTATGGACATAGAGGTTTGGGAGTGCACTGCCTGAAAACAGGAGTTGAAGCTTTGTCAGAGGATGTGATGACTCAGAGAGAGTAGAACGGAAGGGAGCCAAGAGCAGTTAAAGGAAGAAAAGTAAGTGTAAACAAAAGAAAAGAATGAGAAAGGAATTGTGTTTCTGAAGAAGGGGAGAAACACACAAAAGGGAGGATTGTGGTTCCTGATTCCAATTTCACTTTCATCACAATTGTGCCCATGGCAGACCAGTTGAGCAAGCTGTGCTTTTCTCATTCCCTCCAGGGAGACACAGGATGTTTTTGTTTTTCAAGGAAGTTCTGCAATGTGTACTATAGGCAGGCAAGGTATAATTAACTTTTTTTTTTTTTTTTTGGCTTAGAGTTTCAGAAGTGCCCACTGGTCAGTAAAACAAATGTCCAGGCAAGAAAATACATCATGCATTCCTCCCTTGATGATTCCTTGGATGTTCCATTGTACTTAGGTACATCAAAAACTAAATACAGTAATAGGCTGCCTCTTCATAAACTGCACTGACCCTAGAGTCATGACTTCACAAGCCAGGAAAAATGATAGCTAGTGTAAATAAAATGCAGTTCTCAAGAGCTCTAAAACATTTTTTCGCAATTTGACAACTCCCAAATGTGAGCTGGTAGATGGATTTGGTGCTGTCTTCCAGGCCACATGCCCCTCTATCCAACGCACAGGGAAACTTAAATAAAATATATTCAAGATGTATTTACTGTGAATGCAGAGTAGTTAGAGCTGACCCACTGGCATGAAGATGAGTGTCCAGGGGTCCCCACAGCAAGTGCCCTGCAACACAGGTCCTGGCCTTGGTGTAGTAGGTATGTGGTGGTAACCGCACTTGCCAGAGTCTGGAAATTGGCTCTGGTGGTCTCCTTTAATTCCTGCCGACCCCTGTTCTCCAGGCTTTCTATGCTTCTGTGAGCTATGAATTCTTTTTCTGCTTAAGTTAACCAGATCTGATTGTTGCATAAGAACCCAGACTAGTACAACCGTGGTTTGGCTTTATCTCCCTGGCCATTGCCCTCAGGGAGCTAGTTCTATATAGTGCTTTAACATAAAATATGAGACTGAAAAGAGACCATATTGATAGGGAGCTCAATAAACACCCATGGTATTTGACCAGAATCCCCTTTCCTCTGCCTCTACTGATGTACAGTCTCATTATGGTTTGCAGATAGACATACGGCCTAAACTACATCAAACATAATATTTCACCACCACTGCATGTCACAGTGATGGAAAGAAAGGGTGGATGTGGGATCCAAGCCTTGTCAATCAGACTTGAATCTGTGATTTTTTTTTTAATACCAAGACCGTCAAGAGAGGTGAGAGGAGGATAAGAAAAAGTGGTGGGAAAGGAGTGAAGATGGAGCAGATGCTGTTAATGCCTCACTCACATGCTTACTGATTTCATCACCATTTTCACACAGCTGCATCTCTTTGTTGAAGGACTGTCCTCAGGATGCCAAATTTGCATGTGCACACATATAGCTGAAAGAGCCTGGGAATTTACATATCCCAAGCAGCACCTGTTAATTGGGACAATGCTGAAGGAGATCAACTCCATCTCCAGAGTCCCACTGAGGGATGGAGCCAAAGTCACCTTCTGTGGGGTTCTGCTTGGTTTCACAACTTTGCACCTTTGCTTAACTCCCTTCCCTTCCCTGTCTCCAGTCTCCACCCCCTGATCAGCTTTTTCCAGGAACACATCTTAATAAATCACTTTCAGGGTCTGCTTCTGGAGAATCTAATCTAAGACACCTGAAAAGCCAGCAGCTCTCTCTTGTTCCTCGTGGATAACAGTGCTTGAGATATAAAGTAAACAAATGGGTGGATGGATCAAATCTCTGCTTCCAACCACTCCAGCCCCTCCAACAGATGAACTGATACATTCCCATTCCTGCCAAAGTTAGGCTGAGTTTAATTTCTGTTACTTGCAACTAAGAGACATAATTCACCAGGGTGAGGTACAGCGACTTCTTTCCTTGCTCCACTTAACAACAGATTTTGCAGATAAGTGAGAGATGTCCATGATATCATAAGTCAGCCGTATTTTCAAAACAAAGCTATCAGAAGACCACTGTCACGTTCATTGTTCCTTGGATGCCCTGTACCCAATTTATGATTTACATTTTCCCCTAGAGTTTACCAGATTGTTTCCAGACTTTTCTACAGTACAAACACCTGAAAAATTTCAATCTACCTTGACATATTCCATAATATGTACCATATATATGTCAAGAAAGAAAAAGAGAGGAGAGAACAAAATCTTTCTAACATGCAAATCTACTCCTGTCAGGCCTTCAATACCTCTTCCTTGTTCCCAAGAAAAGGTTCATACTCCTTAAAATGCTCTCAATAGCTTAATTATGTGATGTCAGGTGCAACCATCAATCACATTCTTCCCACACCACCTCCATAATCCAGTCACAGTGGACACTTTCAGTCCCTTGAGAGACCTGCTCTTTCTTGGCCTTGGACTTTGTCCCTCCTCTTCCTCCACATGCTCATACTCCAGCTTTGCACTTCACTTGGATTACTCCTTTTTAGGTCTCAGGACTCGGCCAAGACATTACTTCTTCCAGAAAGTTCCACCTCCCACCTCTCCTAGGTGCTCCCATTGTTCCCTTTACTTCCCTAAAATTTCACATATCACCCTCTTGTATGATTGATTAAATGTGTTTATTTGGAATAAGAATATACGACCCTTGAGGTAAAATTATGTCTGTTTGTTCAACACCATATTGCTGGAGTCTAACAGTACCTGGATCAAAACAGATTTATAATATTTTTTTAATGAATGAATGAGTAAAAAAGGAAAAAGAGAGAGATGTTGAGAGAGGAGAAATTATGGTTTTTTGAACACCAGTATAGCTGGAACACTAAGTTCCAATCAGGAAACATCTCCTTAGGAGAAATGCCTTGTTGAGCAAAAGATGTTTTCACCCCAGCATATGTCTCCCTCGGTGTCAACTCTTTACGACAGCTAACATAACCATAAAATATGTGCTCAGCAACAACTCCCGTGATTTAACAACAGGATCCAGAGTGACTTAGCTGTGATACCTGGCTTCTCTCCCACAAAAATGTATCTAAGTTCCCTTGGAAAAAAGACAGCTGAGATGAGGATACCCACTGCCGAGTGAATTGGGTCAATCACTTAACCTCTTTATCATCATATTAAATTATGGATTAATGTTCAGGGACAGATAGCTGTAAATAATGCTCTTTAAAACAATTTCACTTCCAACCTTGTCTCATTTAATAACCAGATAGATTATGAAATAAGGAGATGCTGACTTACAGAACAAAGTGCAAGACTGAAAGTCAGATGTTCATGTACAGTGAAAGAAGAAATAGCACTAATCCATGTATGCTGTCCTTCCAAAGTGCTGTGAGAAACTTATTGTCAGTTTATTATCAAGTTTCACCCTGACCAGGATCATTATGCTGGATGTTATATCCTCAAAATATCTTCAGAAAGAGAAAATATGAGCATGGTATTGCCCCTCCAGTATGCAGCTTCCTTGATTGGCCTCACTAACTCATCAAGATGTTCTTTTCCATGAGACAGAGTCACTCAGAATGCTCCTCATTGCATTCCTCCAGCAGTCTCTTGTCCAGTTAAACTTGCCACCACAGAAGATAATACTGCTGTGTGACTCTGACTTTTCTGCTCAACTAGTGATAAACAATTCATTACATTTTGGGATCTCAAACACTTATCTCCCTACCATTACTTATCTCCATCTGTCAGTACTCACAGAATTACTCACCATATGCCAAGCTTTTAGAGCAGACAGGGCATCTACAGAACCAATGGAAATAGCTACTCACCCATGCTGATTTGAAGCAGCATTTACTTCTTGGGGATTACTCTTTGTCCTCTTTGCTATCACATTATGGATGGTCTCAATGCTCACAGGTGGGGATAGTGCCTGAAGTGTTGTATCATGGTCAGCTCAATCCAATCCATCTCTACAGGGAGGAGGGCTGGTCATCACCCAGGCAAAAGTATCAATAAGCCTTCTTTGTTTACACAAAAGAAT
The DNA here is from genome assembly GCF_025265405.1 of Mesoplodon densirostris. Lineage (NCBI taxonomy): Eukaryota > Metazoa > Chordata > Mammalia > Artiodactyla > Ziphiidae > Mesoplodon > Mesoplodon densirostris. Next base: position 62,837,683 of record NC_082662.1, on the reverse strand, counting down.
GCAAATCACACCACACATTTCATTCATTTTTAAATATCTTGATCCAAGCTCAGTTGACAAAGAATATTTGAAAATATGGCCTTTGTCCTTAAACTCTTTGCTTTTCATCTCATCATCAATCTTATCAGAAAAAAAAAAATCCCTTTTGTCTCCCAAATTCCTTGGTCCTTCATATTTCCTCTCTTATCTCAAAATTCAGCCCAGGGTTTTCAAAAATTCAATCATTTGTATCCTACCTTCACAACTTTTGCCAACTGTACTCTTATAGATGACGATGGATACATAGGTAGGTAGGTAGGTAGATAGATAGATAGATGGATAGCTAGATAGATAGATAGATAGGAAACATACAGGTACATAGATTTGGAAAGATAGATATATCAGTAGATAGGTAGATATAGATATTGATAAATACACATATAGGTAGATAATCTGTTTTGAACTAACCCACTTTTTATAACCTTATACTTGTCCTAAGCAATAATAGCCATGGGCAACTTACATATTCTTCTGATATATATTTAAAAACCATCAAACTATTATGTATAAAATAAATAAGATGCAAATGTATATTTTACAGCACAGGGAATATAGCCAATATTTTATAACTTTAAGTGGAGTATAAAAATACTGAATCACAATATTGTACACCTGAAACTAATATAATATTGTAAATCAACTATAGTTTGAAAAAAATAATGAAAATAATTTACATTTCTTGATATTAATATATTTAATTTGTTGACTTCTCCATGTTTGAATATTTATCAGGGATTCCTCTCTTTTGATAGTATATTGACATTCATTTATCATAGATGCATAAGCTTGATGACATATGGCATAATTTATTTATCTGTTCCTCTTTTACAAACATTCAGGTTATTACTGGATTATTGTCATTAAGATGAAACTTTAATAAGCAACTAGTTCCATTAAAAAAAAAACATTAAAATTGAAAATGATCCAGCACATTCAAAATGATCTTAACTGTGAGTATAACACTTTGAGAAACAGTGACTTATGCCATTGGTTCTCAATACTGGAATATCAGATCACCTGAGAAGAATTATTTTATTTTAAGAAGACTTAATTTTAAATTCTAATGTCTAGTTCTCACCCCAGACCTATTAAATCCGAACAAGAATATCTAAGAAAAATGACATGTCTAAAAGAGAAAAAATAATCACGCAGAAGCTTCTCATTCTAATCTATGAGCTGTATGAAAACCTCAAGATAGACATTTCCAATAAAAAATGTCTAACTTTGAACTTCTTCCTTTCCGTCAGGAATTTATGAACTTCCATTCAATTTCTACACCAATCAATGGTTCTAACAAAACTTCTAATTTTAAAAAGATCAGTTGTGGGTTATTTTGCTACAAAATTTAATTTTTCAAAGTTCATCTAAACTGAATGAAAGAAAATCTTTACAGAGAAATATACAGCTCTTAATGTTCCTCCACATGTATGCATTGGACATGGCTATAAGTCCTCTAAGAACAAGAACTTTACCTTTCTCACATCTATGCATCTATTTATCTGAAGTTTCAAGCAGTGTCTGGCACACAGCAAACTCTAAAAAAATGGTCATCACATAAATAAATGAATAAGTAAATACACTTAGCTCTAATAATAGAAAGGATACAAATTACGTCAAAAACATTTAACATTTCTTCCTCTCTCACTTGAACCTCATCATCTCTACTGTGTTTATTGTAAGGCTTTCTGATATAATTTGAAAGATAAAGACTAGAGTTTTCTAATATTTTATCCCCTACTAAAAAGTAAAGTTATAGTGAGAGATTAAATGCCTCCTTAATAATCTGTTTTAACTGTGTATGTTTTAATGTTTTCAGTCTGAGGAGCTACCATCAATTTCAGAAGAGGTAATTGCTTCTAACCATTATAGCTGAACTGGCAACATTTCACTCATATCCAAGCCACTGTCCAGTGCCCAGTACATAGTAAGTGCTCAATAAATCTGTCACTCGTATTTGAACAAACATGATGTGGGGTATAATCAGAACGCTTTTCACTGGGGAATTATTTCCCTTGCCACTGGATGAAAGCTCTGGAAGCCTCCATCCACATCTTCTGCACTCTTTCAGTCTTCCCAGTTGCATTTAACCTCCAAAGGACTCATTTTCTTTATCTGTAAAATAAAGGGCTGGTACTACCTACTAATGTCTCCATTTTTCTTCTAACATCCTCTCTCTCTCTCTCTCTCTTTTTTTTTTGTGTGTGTGTACAATTCATTAAGTAAGTACATTCATAGCTATTAAGCACACTCATATTGTTTCTCTAACATCCTAATAGTATGATTTAAAATTTTCTGTATTGGATCTGGATATGTCTTAACTTTGTTTTCTAATTCATAATTTCAAGAAATAGGATGACACTTTGCATTTTCATAGAGATACTGTTATGAGTATAAATATTGATCTCACCCACCTTTTTCAGCAAGGACAGGGTCTGTGCACACAGTAGGTCTTGACAGAGTTGAAATTATTGATCTACAGAGAATGACAAAATCTGCCTGATGATTTTAATGTTCTCTTGTCAGGCACTTGCCTCCTTCCTTTGATTTGAGAAGGTTTTAGTTTCCATTTCATTGACATATGAATTCAACATGATTTCTTCTTCTCCATCAAGCTTTTGCACCAAATCTGCAAATAAGGGTAGTACTTTTTATACAGCTGACAGAGAGATATATATTGGAATCTTCCCTCATGACCATCAAAAATTTCTCACATAAAGAGCTGGTGCTCACATTTTCTGAGCTTCATAAGCAAGTGACTACAAAATACTGGCAACTCATATTATGGTAATGTCTCTGAGGCATCACTGGCTGCTTCAATTGCATTGTCCCTGATTGATGTTCTTTTCTTCAGAATTAAACCAGAGCCAATTCCTGTCATATGTTGCAGACAAAGGACAAAACAATGTTAGAGTCTTTTCCCCTCCACTTCGTATCTGAAGTGCAAACTTTAGATTTTCTTATCTTGAAGAGAAATGTCAGACAGAAGTATTTTTGGTTCCATATTGCTGAGCCAGTTATGTAAAATGCAAACTAAAAATTCCATTCTATTTCCTAGAACCAAGTGAAAGGAAAACACAGCTTTGGTGAGTAATGGCAAAAAAAAAAATGAACCATATCCTGAGGGGACAGGAAGGATAAACATGGCACTGTATTGCTCAGAGCAGCTCTATTATGGGATGCAGATGTCACTGGCACCCATTCCTATCAGAGAGTACATATTAGATTAGAAATAGGAATGTGTAGGTGGTGACAAACCGTCCTCATGTGAAACCAGCATAAAATCCATTGCCTTTTGTTTCTATTTTTGGGGAAAATAGCCAAGAGGTTAATGAGGAACTAAGGACATTAGATCACATTCTTCTTTTTACCCATATTTATTTATTTATTCCTTATTTTGTATCAGAGGTGGTTATTAGGCTGATGTATATAAGCACTGTGTTAGTCTTTGGCAACACAAATGTAAGTGAGACAAAGTGTGTAGCCAGCAATAAGCTGAAATCAAGTTGGGAAATAGTCATCCATACAGATTAGTATAACATAAAACTCTGGAGATCATGATCCCTGGATTAAATTTTGCTTTACTTTAATATTAAACAGAAATTTAATTAGCTAGATAATACCATGTCACACTTGTAAAATTTGTTCTTTGCTACATACAGACATACATATGTATCCATATTAATTACTAAATGATGAGTGTAAATTAAACTTTGAGGGAAGGAGGTAAGGATGGTGTGGAAGCAGGAATGGTGTCATGTCAAACAGAGGAACTTGCATGAGCAAAGGCTCAGAGAAATAGTTCAGTGTACTGAGCAGATTACCAGCTATTTTGAGTGACTGGAATGTAGAAGGAATTAAGTAAGAGGATCATATAATTTATTATCCAAAATGGGACAGTTTTGAAAGTGAAAGAGGATGTCAAAATAATTAAAATTATATAATTTAAAATATGTATATATTGACATAAAATTATTATTATTTTTTTAAATATCAGTGGACCTACAACACAAGTCTGAAATAACTATTTTTGAAAATAAAATTCTTTCAAAAATTAAAATAAGATAATCTATGTACATTAAAGCAAAAAATAAAACCCACCATTGATTATCTGAATGTTACAAATATAACAAAAGCATAATAATTATTCTTGATACAAATGTTTGAGTTTAACCAGTTGGCAACATTAAATAGTTCTCCCTTTACCCCCTGAGACCAAAAAGTTGAACAACCCCTAGCCATCTTGTTTTTTTTTCTAATTAACAAATACTCTGAATCGTGTCTTTGAAAAGGAAGTGATAGTTAAAATGTAGGTGACGGTAATATTATGCCTAGAAAGACCTAGATGAAGGAAGATGGTTATTACTGATCATCTTTCAGATTTAGCTATGCATTATAAAGAGAACTCTCTTTAATAATATACAGGCCACTTATCATTACTAGAAAAGCTGGAAGTACAAAGTAGAGTAAACCTATCCCAGCTTATTTGAATACAACTATTAATAACATTTTAATTAATAAAATGAAAAATCCTGAACAAATACTAAACCAAGAAGGGCTCTCTGACAGCCTTCATAAGCCTGAATTGTTCTAGGCAAAGTGGCTACAAAAGCAGCTGACAAGGGTGTGATAAGATACAAAGCTGGACAAGGGAGCAAAGACCAGATCCAGATCCTAGAGGACCTCATACACCACGCAAGGAAACTTGGAATTAACCAAGGGGAAGCCAGTGAAGAACTTCAGGGAGATATATACAATAGAATATTACTCAGCCATTAAAAGAAATGAAATTGGGTTATTTGTAGTGAGGTGGATGGACCTAGAGTCTGTCACATAGAGTGAAGTAAGTCAGAAAGATAAAAACAAATATCAGATGCTAACACATATATATGGAATCTAAAAAGAAAAAAAAAAAAGCTTCTGATGAACCTAGGGGCAGGACAGGAATAAAGACGCAGATGTAGAGAATGGACTTGAGGACACGGTGGGGGGAAGGGTAAGCTGGGTCCAAGTGAGAGAGTAGCATTGACATATATACACTACCAGATGTAAAACAGAGTTAGTGGGAAGCTGCCGCATAGCACAGGGAGATCAGCTCAGTGCCTTGTGACCACCTAGAGAGGTGGGATAGGGAGAGTGGGTGGGAAGTGCAAGAGGGAGGGGATATGGGAATATATGTACATGTATAGCCGATTCACTTTGTTATACAGCAGAAAGTAACACAACATTGTAAAGCAATTATCCTCCAATAAAGATGTTAAAAAAAATTTTTTTAATAAATGAATAAAAATAAAAACAGATGCATGCTCTACCATGAAAAAAAAAAAAAAGACTTTGAGCCAAAGAGAAATTATGTTATTATAGAAGGTGGAAGAGTAAATAAAAAGGGCATATGCTTTATGCCAATTATACTGCACCCTTGTGGTCCTCTTGTGTAAATGTTACAGGCCACAAGAAGAATGCCTAACTCCTTTTTATGTTTTATAAGGCCATTCATGATCTGCTTACCTCACTATAGACCCTTCTACAGATCCTTCTGACCCAAATTCAGTCTTTAGTCGTACTTTACCTGTTTTCATTTCCTCAAACCCATCATGTTCTCCCTTCCTGAGCTCTGCACACGCTCTCCTCTCAACCTAGAACACTTTCACAACCACCCATCTCATTGTTGTGTATTATCTATTGCTGTATAACAAATTAAGCAAACTTAGCAGCTTTACACAAGTCATACTTATTATCTCATAGTTTCTGTGGGTCAGGAATCTAGAAACAGCTCAGCTAGGAGGTTCTGGCTCAGGGTTTCTCATGAGGTTGCAGTCAAGTTGTTGGCCAGGACTGCTGTGCCCTGGGATGGAGAATCCACTTCCCAGATGGCGCACTCAGATGGCTACAGGCAGCAAATCTTAGTTCCTTGCTAGCTATTGGCAAAGGCCTCAGCTCCTTGTCATATGGGCCTCTCCACATGACGGCCTGAGGGTCCTAACAGCATGCCAGCTGAATTCTCCCAAAACTAGTGATCCAAGAGAGAACAAGGTAGAAACCTCGTGTCCTTTATGACCTGATCTTGGAAGTGAAACATCATCACTTTGGCCATATTCTTTTTTTTTAAATGAGTCACTAAGTCTATACTCAAAGGAGGAAAATTAAGCTTCACCTCTTGAAGGGAATGTCAAAGAATTTGTAGGCACATTTTAAACCACCACAGCCTTGAGAGAGCTAAATTTCAGCCTGGATGATTATTTCCTTGGTTAGTTTTTGTAACTCTCTCAAGACTGGGCTGGTATCTCCTCTAGCTTTCAGGAGGTACCTCTCTTAACAGGTACTATTTTTGGAACCATTCCTTATTCACTGGTCTGTCTTTTGCAGTAGAAATTAAACAACATGAAGGCAAGGACTATGTCTTGCTCACAGTTGTTCCCCCAAGCCTGGCACAGTGCTTGGTCTTTGGTAGGCATTCAGTCAAAGTTTGTTGAAGAATGAATCATGACACTTAGAGAGGCACTTTTCCTACCTTTCCACATAATAAACAGGGGAAGAAAGGGGGAGAAATAAGGTTTATCATGCACCTCCTGTTGTTCCTTGCACTTTGTATATATAATCTCATTTAGTGATAGATGTAACCTTTGGTAGAAGCATAATTATGTGGTGGAAAAGAATGAAGAATTGTAATTTTATGCTCTCTTGCCTCTTATTACTGCAAAGTCTTGGGCAGCTTATTTAGACTATTGGAACTCCAGTTTCATCTGAAAAAAATTAAAGGATATAATAATAATTGCCATGACAACTAACATGGTTTTAGTGAGGATCAAATAAGACAATGTAAATGCAAAGAAGGTACAAGTCATAAAACACCATACAAATATAATACATAAATATTATTATTTCTCAAATTCCTTAGAGTATGGGTGATATTGCCAAGCATGAAGAAGATGCTTCCATCTTTGGAAACTTAAGCAAAGGTGAAACTCCTATCCCAGTGATAACCAATATATTTTATTTTTTAGCATTTCTTTCTTTTTCTTTTTTTTTGAATTTTTGAATTTTATTTATTTTATACAGCAAGTTCTTATTAGTTATCCATTTTAGATGCCCAGTTAAATTTGAATTTATGATAAACAATGAATAGATATTTTAGTATAAGTATGTTCTAAGTAGGTCCTGGCCTCAGTAGGTGGACTTAGAAAAGAAAAATCATCAATGGCACCCTGTCAGATATATATTTGGGACATACAAATTTAACCATGTGTCCTATATTTTTATTTGTTAAATCTGGCAGTCCTATTGCAATTGAACTGAATCATACTAACCTCTACAGTTGCTTGTCATATAATTACTTGATCACCCTTCAAAAAATCATATTCTGAGACCCAGTCAGACATGTTCTAGTAGTTGTTTATTTTAAAGGGATGATAAAAATTATAGATTGGAAATTTATTAATATAATCACTTTTATAATTTGATTTTATCTAATTGCCATTTATATCAATGATAACTTCATAAGGGGAAAGTATAAAAATGGGGCTTAACTATCCAAAGATAATCATGAAATAAATAGGCCACTGTAGGCTTCTGGGAAACAGAGAGAGAGGTTTTACCCTTATGACTGGAACCAGCTGGAATTTTTTTTTTTTTTTATATTAAGGCCCTTGACCATTTAGACACAAAAAACTTTCCATTTCAAATCCTGAACAGTTTTCACCAATGATGTCACATCAGAGAACTGAATATTTTGGACTTGAAATGAAATCAATATCATTTCATCACAGATTGAAAGGTGAAATTTCACCCATGTTGATTTTGGACATTGCCAGACTCATTCCATCAAGGTTTCAGTGCTTTTGTTCTGCCTTCTGGTGACTGCTAAAAGACAAATTCTGGGAGATTCATTCCAAATTCCAGTAAATCATCATAATGCAGTTTCTAAGGGCAGTCCCTACTGAGAGCTTTATAGAATCTCCCTCTCACAAGGAGGCCTCCTTGTGCATCTAAACCATTCAGTGTGTGAGAGAAGACAAACTAGGATGTAGCAATGAGCCTCAACATGTGACCTTTGTTTGCTGAGGTTCCTCAAACCTCAGGTAGGTAGTCATCTTGATGACTTCTGGCCCCTGAACTCTTCACAGGAGGATTCCAAGTCCAGCATTTCCTGTACAGTTCCTGGTGGATTTTGATCCAAAATGAGTAAGACCCAATCCGTGACCTCAAAACTGCTGTTGGGTCAGTAGAGCTGCTGTCTCAGTCATCCCCACTTCTCCATCCATGGCTGGTGTGCTCTTTGCCCACTGCCTTGTGACCCTTAAACTGGGGGGAAAAAAACCCTAGCCAGACCTGCATGGCCTATCTCAGGAGGAGGAGGGCATCTTCTTATGTGGACCCCCCCAAGCAAGCCACACTTTTTCACAAAACAAATAAAAACAGACACACAGATCAATGAAACAGAATAGAGTGCCCAGAAATAAACCCACACACAAATGGACAATTAATTTACAACAAAGGAGCCAAGAACATACAACAGAGAAAGGACAACAACATACAACATTCTCATCAATAAATGGTGTGGGACCTCCTGGAGGTCCTAATCTCAGCACCAGGACCCAGCTCTATCCAACCGCCTGCAAGCTCCAGTGCTGGATGCCTCCGGCCAAACAACCAGAAATACAGGAATAGAGCCCCACCCATCAAAAAAAAAAAAAAGAAAGAAAAAAGAAACAACAAAAGAATATGTTACAGACGAAGGAGCAAGGTAAAAACCTATAAGACCAAATAAATGAAGACGAAATAGGCAACCAACCTGAAAAAGAATTCAGAGTAATGATAGTAAGATGATCCAAAATCTCAGAATGGAGAAAATACAAGAAACATTTAACAAGGATCTGGAAGAACTAAAGAGCAAACAAACAGTGATGAACAACACAATAACTAAATTAAAAATACTCTAGGGGAGACCTTAAAGATGGCGGAAGAGTAAGACATGGAGATCACTTTCCTACCCACAATTACATCAGAAATGCATCTACATGTGGAACAACTTGTACAGAACATCTACTGAACGCTGACAGAAGACCTCAGACTTCTCAAAAGGCAAGAAACTCCCCATGTACCTGGGTAGGGCAAAAGAAAAAAGAATAAACAGAGACAAAGGATAGGGACGGGACCTGCACCAGTGGGAAGGAGCCGTGAAGGAGGAAAGGTTTCCACACACTAGGAAGCCCCTTCACTGGTGGAGACAGGGGTGGCGGAGGGAAGCTTCGGTGCCACAGAGGAGAGCGCAGCGACAGGGGTGCAGAGGGCAAAGTGGAGAGATTCCCGCACTGAGGATCGGTGCCGACCAGCACTCACCAGCCCAAGAAGCTTGTTTGCTCACCCACCGGAGTGGATGGGGGCTGGGAGCTGAGGCTCAGGACTCGGAGATCAGACCGCAGGGAGAGGACTGGGGTTGGCTGCGTGAACACAGCCTGAAGGGGGCTAGTGCGCCACAGCTAGCCGGGAGGGAGTCCGAGAAATAGTCTGGAACTGCCTAAGAGGGAAGAGACCATTGTTTCTGGGTGAGCAAGGAGAGGGGATTCAGAACACCGCCTAAATGAGCTCCAGAGATGGGCGCAAGCCGCGGCTATCAGTGCGGACCCCAGAGATGGGCATGAAACACTAAGGTTGCTGCTGCAGCCACCAAGAAGCCTGTGTGCAAGCACAGGTCACTATCCACACCTCCCCTCCTGGAACCCTGTGCAGCCCACCACTGCAAGGGTCCCATGATCCAGGGACAACTTCCCAGGAGAACACACGGCACACCTCATGGTATTGCAACGTCACACCAGCCTCTGCCACCACAGGCTCGCCCCACATCCCGTACCCTTCCCTCCCCTGGCCTGAGTGAACCAGAGCCCCTTAATCAGCTGCTCCTTTAACCCCGTCCTGTCTGAGTGGGAACAGATGCCCTCCGGAGACCTACACACAGAGGCGGGGCCAATCCAAAGCTGAACCCCAGGAGCTGTGCGAACAAAGAAGAGAAAAGGAAATCTCTCCCAGCAGCCTCAGGAGCAGCGGATTAAATCTCCACCATCAACCTGATGTCCCCTGCATCTGTGGAATACCTGAATCGACAACAAATCATCCCAAATTGAGGTGGTGGACTTTGGGAGCAAAGATATATATATGTTTTTCCTTTTTCTCTTTTTGTGAGTGTGTTTGTATATGGTTCTGTTGTGTGATTTTGACAGTATAGCTTTGCTTTTACCATTCGTCCTAGGGTTCTGTCTATTTTTTGTTTTTTGTTTATGTTTTTTTAGTATAGTTTTTAGCGCTTGTTATCATTGGTGGATTTCTTTTTTGGTTTGGCTGCTCTCTTCTTTCTTTCTTTCTTTTTTTTAATTACTTTATAATTTTTTTTATTTTTCAATAATTATTTTTTATTTTAATAAATATATTTTATTTATTTATTTTTCTTTTTTTCTCCCATTTATTCTAGGTGTGTGGATGACAGGGTCCTTGAGCTATGGAAGGGTGTCAGGCTTGGGCCTCTGAGGTGGGAGACACGAGTTCAGGACACTGGCCCACCACAGACCTCCTAGCTCCACGTAATATCAAATGGCGAGAATCTCCCATGGATCTCTGTCTCAATGGCAAGACCCAGCTCCACTCGATGACCAGCAAGCTACAGTGCTGGAAACCCTATGGCAAATAACTAGCAATAGAGGAACACACACCCCCCCACTGGGAGAAAGGCTGCCTAAAATCATAATAAGGTCACAGACACCACAAAACATACCACCAGACACAGATCTGCCCACCAGAAAGACAAGATCCAGCCTCATCCACCAGAACACAGGCACTAGTCTCCTCAACAAGGAAGCCAACACAACCCACTGGCTAACCTTAGCCACTGGGGGCAGACACCAAACACAACGGGAACTATGAACGTGTAGCCTGCAAAAAGGAGACCCCAAAATCAGTAACTCAAGCAAAATGAGAAGACAGAGAAACACACAGTAGATGAAAGAACAAGGTAAAAAACCACCAGACCAAACAAATGAAGAGGAAAGAGGAAGTCTACCTGAAAAAGAATTCAGAGTAATGATAGTAAAGACAATACAAAATCTTGGAAATAGAATGGAGAAAATACAAGAAACGTTTAACAAGGACTGAGAAGAAAAAAAGAGCAAACAAACAATAATGAAAAACACAATAAATGAAATTAAAAATTCTCTAGAAGGAATCAATAGCAGAATAATTGAGGCAGAAGAACGTATAAGTGACCTGGATGATAAAACAGTGTAAATAAATAGAGCAGAGCAAAATAAAGAAAAATGAATGAAAAGAATTGAAGACAGTCTCAGACACATCTGAGACAACATTAAACATACCAACATTCGAATTATAGGGGTCCCAGAAGAAGAAGAGAAAAAGAAAGGGCCTGAGAAAATATTTGAAGAGATTATAGTTGAAAACTTCCCTAATATAGGAAAGGAAATAGCCACCCAAGTCCAGGAAGCACAGAGTCCCATACAGGATAAATCCAAGGAGAAACACACCAAGACACATATTAATCAAACTATCAAAAATTAAATACAAAGAAAAAATTCTAAAAGCAGCAAGGGAAAAACAACAAATAACATACAAGGGAATCCCCTTGTATATATAAAAGGGTAACAGCTGATCTTTCAGCAAAAACTCTGAAATCCAGAAGGGAGTGGCAGGACATATTTACAGTGATGAAAGGGAAAAACCTATAACCAAGATTACTTGATCGAGTAAGGATCTCACTCAGGTTTGATGGAGAAATTAAACATTTTACAGACAAGCAAAAGCTAAGAGAATTCAGCACCACCAAACCAGCTTTACAACAAAAGCTAAAGGAAGTTCTCTAGGCAGGAAACAAAAAAGAAGGAAAATACCAACAATAACAAACACAAAACAATTAAGAAAATGGTAATAGGAACATATAATGATAACTACCTTAAATGTAAATGGATTAAATGCTCCAACCAAAAGACACAGACTGGCTGAATGGATACAAAACAAGACCCATATATATGCTGTCTACAAGAGACCCACTTCAGACCTAGGGACACATACAGACTGAAAGAGAGGGGATGGAAAAAGATATTCCATGCAAATGGAAATCCAAAGAAAGCTGGAGTAGCAATTCTCATATCAGACAAAATAGACTTTAAAATAAAGACTATTACAAGACACAAAGAAGGACACTACACAATGATCAAGGGATCAATCCAAGAAGAAGATATAACAATTGTAAATATTCATGCTCCCAACATAGAAGCACTGCAATACATAAGGCAAATGTTAACAGCCATAAAAGGGGAAATCGACAGTAACACAATTAGAGTAGGGGACTTTAACACCCCACTCTTACCAAAGGACAGATCATCCAAAATGAAAATAAATAAGGAAACACAAGCTGTAAATGATATATTAAACAAGATGGACTTATTTGATATTTATAGGACGTTCCATCCAAAAACAACAGAATACACTTTCTTCTCAAGTGCTCATGGAACGTTCTCCAGGATACATCATATCTTGGGTCACAAATCAAGCCTTGACAAATTTAAGAAAATTGAAATCATATCAAGTATCTTTTCTGACCACAGTGCTATGAGACTAGATAATAATTACAGGAAAAAATCTGTAAAAAATACAAACACATGGAGGCTAAACAATACACTACTTAATAAACAAGATATCACTGAAGAAATCAAGAGGAAGTCAAAAACTACCTAGAAACAAATGACAATGAAAACACAATGACCCAAAACATATGGGATGCAGCAAAAGCAGTTCTAAGACAGAAGTTTATACCAATACAATCTTAACTTAGGAAACAAGAAACATCTTAAATAAACCACCTAACCTTACACTTAAAGCAATTAGAGAAAGAAGAACCAAAAAGACACCAAACTTAGCAGAGGGAAAGAAATCATAAAGAGCAGATCAGAAATAAATGAAAAAGAAATGAAGGAAATAATAACAAAGATCAATAAAACTAAAAGCTGCTTCTTTGAAAAGATAAGCAAATTGATAAACCATTAGCCAGACTCATCAAGAAGAAAAGGGAGAAGACTCAGATCAATAGAATTGGAAATGAAAAAGGAGAAGTAACAACTGACACTGCAGAAATACAATGGATCATGAGTGATTCCTACAACTATATGCCAATAAAATGGAAAACCTGGAAGAAATGGACAAATTCTTAGAAAAGCACAACGTCTGAGACTGAACCAGGAAGAAATAGAAAGTATAAACAGACCAATCAAAAGTACTGAAATTGAAACTGTGATGAAAAATCTTCCAACAAACAAAAGCCCAGGACCAGAGGGCATCAGAGGCCAATTTTATCAAACATTTAGAGAAGACCTAACACCTACACTTCTCAAACTCTTCCAAAATATAGCAGAGGGAGGAGCACTCTGAAACTCATTCTACGAGGCCACCATCACCCTGATACCAAAACCAGACAAAGATGTCACAAAGAAACTACAGGCCAATATCACTGATGAACATGGATGCAAAAATCCTCAACAAAATACTAGCAAACAGAATCCAACAGCACATTAAAAGTATCATACACCATGATCAAGTGTTGTTTATCCCAAGAATGCAAGGATTCTTCAATATATGTATATCAGACAATGTGATACACCATATTTACAAATTGAAGGATAAAAACCATATGATCATCTCAATAGATGCAGATAAAGCTTTCCACAAAATTCAACACCCATAGGGGCTTCCCTGGTGGTTCAGTGGTTGAGAATCTGCCTGCTAATGCAGGAGACATGGGTTCGAGCCCTGGTCTGGGAGGATCCCACATGCTGTGGAGCAACTAGGCCCGTGAGCCACAGCTACTGAGCCTGCACGTCTGGAGCCTGTGCTCCACAAAAAGAGAGGCCACGATAGTGAGAGGCCAGCACACCATGATGAAGAGTGGCCCCCACTTGCCACAACTAGAGAAAGCCCTTGCATAGAAATGAAGACCCAACACAGCAAAAATAAATTAATTCATTAATAAACTCCTACCCCCATCATCTAAAAAAAAAATCAACAGCCATTTATGATAAAAACTCTCCAAAAAGTAGGCATAAAGGGAACCTACCTCAACATAATAAATCCATATATGACAAACTCACAGCCAACGTTGTTCTCAATGGTGAAAAGCTGAAACCATTTCCACTAAGATCAGGAACAAGACAAGGTTGCCCACACTCACGACTATTATTCAACATTGTTTTGGATGTTTTAGCCACAGCAATCAGAGAAGAAAAGGAAATAAAAGGAATCCAAACCGGAAAAGAAGAAAAAAGCTTTCACTGTTTGCAGATGACATGATATTCTACATAGAGAATCCTAAAGATGCTACCAGAAAACTACTAGAGCTAATCAATGAATTTGGTAAAGTTGCAGGATACAAAATTAATGCACAGAAATCTCTGGCATTCCTATACACTAATGATGAAAAATCTGAAAGAGAAATTAAGGAAACACTCTCATTTACCATTGCAACAAAAAGAATAAAATACCTAGGAATAAACCTACCTAAGGAGAGAAAAGATCTGTATGCAGAAAACTATAAGACATGATGAAAGAAATTAAAGATGATACCAACAGATGGAGAGATATACCATGTCCTTGGATTGGAAAAATCAACATTGCAAAAATGACTATACTACCCAAAGCAATCTACAGATTCAATGCAATCCCTATCAAACTACCAATGGCATTTTTCACAGAACTAGAACAAAAAATTTCACAATTTATATGGAAATACAAAAGACCCCCAATAGCCAGAGCAATTTTGAGAAAGAAAGACAGAGCTGGAGGAATCAGGCTCTCTGACTTCAGACTATACTACAATGCTACAGTAATCAAGACAGTATGGTACTGGCACAAAAACAGAAATACAGATCAGTGGAACAGGATGGAAAGCCAGAGATAAACCCACACACACTTGGTCACCTTATTTTTGATAAAGGAGGCAAGAATATAAAATGGGAAAAAGACAGCCTCTTCAATAGGTGGAGCTGGGAAAACTGGACAGCTACATGTAAAAGAATGAAATTAGAACACTTCCTAACACCATATACAAAAATAAATTCAAAATGGATTAAAGCCCTAAATGTAAGGCCAGATGCCATAAAACTCTTAGAGGAAAACATCAGCAGAACACTCTATGGCATAAATCACAGCAAGATCCTTTTTGACCCACCTTCTAGAGAAATGGAAATAAAAACAAAAATAAACAAATGTGACCGAATGAAACTTAAATGCTTTTGCAGAGCAAAGGAAATCATAAACATGACAGAAAGACAACCTCAGAATGGGAGAAAATATTTGCAAATGAAGAAACTGACAAAGGATTAATCTCCAAAATATACAAGCATCTCATGCAGCTCAATATCAAAAAAACAAACAATTCAATCCAAAAATGGGCAGAAGACTTAGACATTTCTCCAAAGAAGTTGTACAGATTGCCAACAAACACATGAAAGGATGCTAAACATCACTAATCATTAGAGAAATGCTTATCAAAACTACAATGAGGTACCACCTCACACTGGTCAAAATGGCCATCATCAAAAAATCTACAAACAATAAATGCTGGAGAGAGTGTGGAGAAAAAGGAACCTTCTTGCACTATTGGTGGGAATGTAAATTGATAGAGCCACTATGGAGAACATTATGGAGGTTCCTTAAAAAACTAAAAATAGAACTTCCCTATGACCCAGTAATCCCAGTACTGGGCGTATACCCTGAGAAAAACATAATCCAGAAAGAGTCATGTACCACAATGTTCATTGCAGCACTATTTACAATAGCCAGAACATGGAAGCAACCTAAGTGTCCATCGACAGATGAATGGATGAAGAAGATGTGGCACATATACACAATGGAATATTGCTCAGCCATAAAAAAAATGAAATTGAGTTATTTGTACTGAGGTGGATGGACCTAGTGTCTGTCATACAGAGTGAAGCAAGTCAGAAAGAGAAAAACCAATACCGTATGCTAACACATATATGTGGAATCTAAAAAAAAAAAAAAAAATAGTTCTGCTGAACCTAAGGGCAGAACAGGAATAAAGACGCAGACGTAGAGAAGGGACTTGAGGACACCGGGAGGGGGAAGGGTAAGCTGGGTCGAAGTGAGAGAGTAGCATTGACATATATACACTACCAAATGTAAAATAGATAGCTAGTGGGAAGAAGCTGCATAGCACAGGGAGATCAGCTCAGTGCTTTGTGACCACCTAGAGGGGTGGGATAGGGAGGGTGGACGGAGATGCAAGAGGGAGGGGATATAGGGATATATGTATGCATATAGCTGATTCACTTTGTTATACAGCAGAAACTAACAACAATGTAAAGCAATTATCCTCCAATAAAGATGTTAAAAATAAATAAATAAATAATAAATCGTGTGGCGAAAACTGGACAGTCACATGCAAAAAAATGAAACTAGACCACCATCTTAGAAACTGTCAATCGATGTCATCAATTATTTGTGTTGTGCCACACAGGAGCATGTACTTATTTGCCCTGACACTGTTTATAAAGTGGAGGAACATCCCTAGAGAAAAGTCTGAGCTCAAACCCAATATGATTAATATTGCACTGAGTACTGAGTTTGTCTTTGATACTCTAACATGAGGAAGTCAAAACAATCTCTGAAAAAAACATTTCTATAGGCTTCTTGAAGCTGCACTGGCTGCTTCAAAGACAAGAAAATCAATCCTGAACTCAATCTTTTAATTTCTTTTCATGGTTACTGTCTTAAAAAGGAGAATGCAATTAAAACTAATGTTGTCTTAGTTCACTTTCCTGAAAATGAACATTGATCAGATTCTATGTGAAGGGTCTGTAACATCTCTTCTGTAATTATTTTAAAATATATTAACAGGGATCTGTGTACTGTAGAACAAAGTGTTCTGTGTCTGCAGGACAAGAGTCTGAGTTCTGGCACTAGCTCTTCCATTTATCAACTATGTGACTTGTGGAAAATCATTTCTTCTAGTTGACCCTTTGTCTCCCTTGTAAAATGGGTACATTACTACCTCACAGTATTGATTAAGGGTCACTCAGGTCTTGCATGTTAAAGGCAAAAATTGCAATGCACTTATACTAAACTATTATGATTACTACTCAAGTTCTTAAAAAATATAATTAACACAAACCACACAGAAATCAGAATCACTGGGACTCAACACAAATATGTTATAATGCTTATCATCATTATGCTATGAAATAAACATCAGAGTACTCAAAGGGATAAATAGCTTGTAGCTTCTTACATTATAAGAAAGGTTATTTCTTTCATTTTTAGAAGACAGCCAAAGAAAGAGGAATGAAACATCTGAGACTCACTACTTAAGACTAAATTTATTAAATAATTATACCTCCAAATGATCCAAAATGATCAGAAACAGATATGGTACACATACTTTTGTCTTCTTTTCAAATGCAGCTTACTTTGCTAATGTATTGATAGAATATCAAACCAGCCTTACTGTTAGTCATAAGTATTCTCTAGATTTCATTTTTCTCCTCAGTTTCTCTGATGTCTCAACATACTGTTATATAGGAAATGCTTCACTGCTGCAAATTTTAATTTAGCCCTTGCCAAAACCTGTTAGCTATGAACTCTGACACTTTTTTCTGAACTTCTAAATTTCAGTTCAGATGGCATTTTAAATGGGATAGGGAGGGTGGGAGGGAGACGCAAAAGGGAGAAGATATGTGGATATATGTATACATATAGCTGATTCACTTTGTTATACAGCAGAAACTAACATACCATTGTAAAGCAATTATACTCCAATGAAGATGTTAAAAAAATTATATTGCTATAGTATAAATCTGCCTTCAACAACCCAAGTACTGGATTAATTGGAGCTATACAATAAAGCATGTGCTGTGCATAGGGAGTAAATAATACTTAGACAGACGCATAAAAATGTCAGGCTTCATTTTTATTAGCCATCATAGAGTCATGAATTTCACAACACTATAAAACTTGGTCCTTCTTCCAGCTCCGACTAGGCTAAACCACATGCTCACCCTTTATTTCAGATCATGAAACTGATAACATTTATATCCAGATCTATACCAGAGGATATAAAATTTTCCTGAAGTGGGGGGGGAAGCCATCTCCTACCCCGTTAGAAGGGCTGGACCAGCTGCATGCTCATAATTGTCATCTGTAATTGCTAGATTGAAGGGAAATGAGAAATTACCTTTTTGACAGAGGCATGAAACTTCAACAGGATCCTGTTTTGTTGGCTCAGAAAGTTACTATTTCAGAGGTTAACATTTCTTGGGGTTACCTAGAACAAAAAGGAAAATACAATCAAGGATGCAAAGATATCCTTGAGAAAACAAGCCAAAGTTCCTTTTGACAAACATTTCTTTACCCTGTTCTTCCTCTAAATAGCTAAGATAAATGTTGTTCATTCCACATTCAACAAATATTTACTGATCAACTTGTAAGTTTCTTTCATTCTTCAAGGCACAAGTAGAAGTGGATAAGGCTCAGTCCCTACATTCAAAGAGCACAATGTCTTTAGGAAAGAAAAATGTATAACCAAACAATCAGAAAAACAATAGGATACTATAGAAAAGGCTTTCTGAATGCTATTGGAACACAGAAGCTTCAGTGATTTATGTTGCTAGTACTTCAATAAATATTTCAGAGGAAGCAACACTTAGCCTGAGTCTTGAAGGTTAAATAAAAGACAAGGAGATGCTATTCTAGAAAAAGAAATTGATATGTAAAAACACAGACTATGAAAAGGCAATAATACCTTTAGGAAACAACAAGTAATTACAGTTGACCCTTGAACAACACAGGTTTGAACTGTGCAGATCCACTTATATGCCGATTTCTCTTCCATAGTAAATACTACAATACTACAAAATCCACGGTTAGTTGAACCCGTGGATGTGGATCCATGGATAGGGAGGAACTGGGTTTGTATGGAGGGCCAACTGTAAATTATCCACAGGTTTTTGATTGCAGAGAGGACTGATGCCCCTAACTCCCTCCTTGTTCAAGGGTCAACTGTAATTACATTTGTCTGGATGATAGTTTCCTAGAAAAGATTATTGACTTTCACCTCTCTGAAGAGACCAGCAAAATAACCTTTTTGGTCAAACAAAGACAAGTTTACTGTTTACTGCTAGAAGGGGGTGCCAATTAAGGCCTTGACAGAATTTTAGTAGTATGTTGGAAGGGGGAGTCAAAGTGACATTTGTAAGGTTTTGGGGTATAGTTTAAGGCATGTCTTTTAATAAGGGGGTCTGACTGATACTGAACAAAGTTCACAATATAATAGTGTAAGATTAATGGATAAAGTAAGGGGGAGACTTTGAAAACAGTCTTTGAAGAGTAAACAAACATTTGATGAGCCCAGCTGAGTAATCTATTATTCTGAGAAGAGGCTATATACCTAATGAAAATAAATCTATTGTTCAGATCAGTAAATTCAAGAGGTTCTGAAATAAAACAATAGTTATTTTCAACTTCATATTCTTGGGCAATGTTTCCTGGAATAACAAAGTTAGATTAATGCAGAAGTTGTAAAGTAAAATCCTGTTAATGTACAACAGATTGTGAGCTGCATGGAAGTAAATTGTTTCAGTATCAATAAGCAGATGAAGTTTGAAATAGAACTTGGGGCTGCATTGCGACAACCCTTATATGCCATCTTGAAGAATTTGAAACAGGCAAAGAAAGGAGACGGAGCAGTCTAGACCCATGTTAAAATGCTTTGCAAAAACTGAAACACTTGGACTTCCCTGGTGGCGCAGTGGTTAAGAATCTGCCTACCAATGCAGGGGACACGGGTTCGAGCCCTGGTCCGGGAAGATCCCACATGCCACAGAGCAACTAAGCCCGTGCACCACAACTACTGAGCCCGTGTGCCACAACTACTGAAGCCCACACGCCTAGAGCCTGTGCTCTGTGACAAGAGAAGCCACCGCAATGAGAAGCCCATGCACCACAACAAAGAGTAGCCCCCGCTCGCCACAACTAGAGAAAGCTTGTGTGCAGCAACGAAGACCCAACGCAGCCAAAAAAAAAAAAAGAAACATTTAATTCTTATAGCAATCCTGTAAGACAAATATTATTATCTCCATATTCAGATAATAGTGAGACTTAGAGAAGTTGTACTTAAAAAGTAATCTTTGCCCAATGTCTTTTAAAGGAGCCAGATTTCAAATCCATTCCAGTTGACTCCAAAATCATTTTGCTCTTTCCTTTACACAATGCTGCTTCCAGTAGATTGTAAGGTAGGGATGCAAAATGAAAAGACTTCTCTTTAGAGACTATTTAAAGGGTGGATCCATGGACTACCTGGCTGCTTATAAGAAATGCAGACTGTTCACGCTCACCTCAGAACTACTGAATCAAAATCTGCTAACAGGGGATTGCTATGCATATGGGCATTTGAGAAGTGCTGTTTTAGAGGACTCTGCAGAGTTCTTGAGTTGCCATCGCCATGACAGTAACTCATGTTGTACAATGGAATTTTCTGCAGCCCTCCAGCTTGCAGCCCTGTCCTTTTTCTCCTGTATCTTCCTCAACTGTGATAAGAAACAAAAATAACAGAAACTTTGTTAGCATAATACCCTATAAAAACTGCTATGGAAGTGCAGCCAACAGAGTGAGAGAAATATTGCCTTCCTTGTACATGTTCCTTAAGACTAAAAAACGTGCATCTGCTCCTAGTTGGACAGTAAGGATCTGGAGCTCATCTCCAGGGCAGAACTGAGACTGTGGATTAGGTGATAAGGGAAGGGGCAGAAGGGTAGAAAAGACCAAAGGAAAGATGGGAAGAAGAGGAAAAGGGTGGAGAACAAGGATGGAGACCAGAATTCCAAGAGATTGCTAACTACCCACAAAGAGGCATTACTATAGACTTTTTGGGAAAACAAATATTTTATCATCTGAATCCATCTGTGCTGGGAATCATAAGATCATATACTTTCCTTTCTGATAATCATCTGTATATGCACTGTAACAGATTTTTTTTTGCCACTTTCACATGGAGAACTCATAGAAATGGGACCCCAAAAGTGGCCAAAGCATGGAGTATTACTCAACCATTAAAAAGAATGAAATAATGCCATTTGTCACAACATGATGGAGCTGGAGATTGTCATACTAAGTGAAGTAAGTCAGACAGAGAAAGACAAATATCATATGATATCACTTATATGTGGAATCTAAAAAAATGATACATCTTATTTACAAAACAGAAATAGACTCACAGACTTAGAAAACAAACTTATGGTTACCAAAGGGGAAAGGTGGAGGGGAGGGATAAATTGAGTTTGGGACAGACATATACACACTACTATATTTAAAATAGATAACCAACAAGGACTTACTATATAGCACAGGGAACTCTGCTCAATATTCTGTAATAATCTAAATGGGAAACAAATTTGAAAAAGAATAGATACATGTATATGTATAACTGAATCACTTTGCTGTACACCTGAAACTAACACAACATTTTTAATCAACGACACCTCAATATCACATAAAAATTTAAAAAAGTAAAATAAAATAAGAATATAAAAGTTGTCAAAGCAGGCACAGTTTTTCACTCTGTTTTCTCTGGGAGTCTGAATAATGATAACTGACATTTGTATAGTGTGTGTCAGTTTACAAAGTCTTTTCTCACACTTTATTACAATGCTTTTATATCTTACAGCTAAGAAAATGGATATTCAAAGACAATAAGCATCCTTCCCAAACTTTCTGTGCCCAAGAATTAAGTGCCATGCCTTCTAATTCCAAACCCCCTGTTCTTTCTACTACTCCAATGCCAATATTCCATCATAGCTAGTCTCTGTGCCCTTTCACCTCTCCTTCCTCCCTCTCCCCTTCTCCCTCTCTCTCCCTCTCTCCTCCTTGTGGTTTGGATATTTTTAAAGCTGAAGGAAAATAAAAAATGAAGCAGCAGTTTCTAACCAACCTGTTACATTAGTTTACCTTTTTACTTTCATTGTCTTCTTTATGGGAACAAAATGCTTATCATTCCTCCATCACCAATTTTTGTAAATTTAACATTATTGGTACCTCCCACCACAAATTATAGATACTGTCATTAGTCCTACTGACACTAAATAGGACTGGTTGACTGTGACTGCAGGTCTCAAAATAAACTAGGTCTTATTTTTTACTTTTTATTATTATCACATACCAGCATTATTTGTTAAGGCCATAATCAGGAGCTAACGTTTGGCATTGAGAGAAAAAACACCCATGCACATCTCTCTGAGCACTTTGAAATATATTGCCAACAATAACAAAAATGTTATTCCAGAAAAAAATGTTTTCCTCCTTAGGAAACTTTTCTTTGATATATAAGGTATTGATTACTTATCCAGCCACAGAGCTTGAGGCAAACTTACCACTGAAATAGCTATAATAAAGCAATCCATAGAACTAATTTTGGCAATGGTAAAAAAAAAATATGGGTAATAATTTACATAGAGATTTTTAAAGAAAACCCTCGTGGGATTATCATCCTCACTCCCCTTTTTAGTACCAATGTGTTGTTGAAGAGAGCAAACATTTGACTTCCTCTATGGTTGTTTTAGTTTAATATAGAAGCACATTTATACAAAAATAAACTCAATAGTTTTACACTGATGCTCAAGCATATAGATTGTACTTTATCTGCCTCTTTAAAATATTTACCGAAAATTTAAAGCAGTGGTATTGATTCCTAAGCAAGAACCATGTGGATCCCCTTATCTACATCTTTTTTAAAAATAATTTATCAAAATGAAATGAAAAGGCATTTTAACAATTTTCCAGCATAAATGCCTACACTCAAGTAAGGTTCCAATAAATATCCTTAATTCCTAGAGAAACTACATGAATGGGGTACTTAAGTTGAAGAGATTGCCTTCAAAAATTGTATTTTGTTCATAAAATTGTCACAAATAGTATGATAGAGTGAAGTTATCCATGAATGAAAGAAGAAACTATGTCTTGTTTATTTTTGCACTTACAGAGTAGTACCTGGTTTAGATAGGATATTTAATATACATTAGACTGAATTGGATAAATACTGATATACTGAGCTCTATTTTTTTCCAGATCAGAAACAAGTAAACATGAAACAGACACTAGTGTGTGCAAGTAGACACACACACACGCGCACACACCCAGACACTTGACTCTCTCTTGATTTTCTAGTCCTACACTTGCTTTCCATGGCTAGACAAGAGCTTTCCCAGCCACTGTGTAGCCTGACTCTAATTAAAGTGAAGTCAAGATGGAGGTATTGGCCATGCTCTGAAAGTAATGCCCCTTTTGTTCCTGTTTCAACCCTTTTCTCAGGCCCTGTAGAATTACCCAAGGATTAAACTCATGAGCTATCTTTTTTCTCTTCTGGTAATTTTAAAGATCTTTCTCATTGTCTTTGATATCCTGCCATTTCACTGTGATATCCCTGGGTGATTGTTTTTAATCTTACTACACACTCAGTGAGATTTTTCAATTTCATAGCTTGCAAATTTCTTGTAGAAAATGTTAAACATTTGCTTAAACAACAGAAATTTATTGTCTCAAAGCTCTGGAGGCTAGAAGTCTGACACCAAGGTGTCAGCAGAGTCAGTTCCTTCTGAGGGCAGAGAGGGAGAATCTGCCTCATGCCTCTCTCTTAGTTTCTAGTGGTTTGCTGGTGATTGTTGATGTTCCTTGGCTTGTTCTGCATCACCTCAGTCTCTGCCTTCATCTTCACACGGCATTCTCCCTGTGCATGTCTGGGTGCAAACTTCCCCTTCTTATAAGTACACCAGTCTTATTGGATTAGGAGCCCACCCTAATCCAGTGTGACCTCATTTTAATTAATTACATATGCAATGGTCCTATTTCCAAATAAGGTAACATTCTGATATAATAGTGGTTGGGACTTCAACATATAAATTTGGGGCAGTGGGGCGCACACAGCTCAACCCAAATTCAACCCACAATAGAAACCAACAGTGTCTTCTGTACCATCTTTAATCTGGTGTCCATGTCTCCAGTCTCTGACCTCTCCAGTCTTCAGAGTACAGAACCTAGATCTCATGCCTGCACCCTCCCTGTCAGGAAGGCTAGACATAAAGTGACTGAAGTTTACCTCAGGAAGGTGAGATTAAAGTGTGAGATCCTAGTAGAATGTAGGGAGGGTGTTCAAAAAATATGAGGATCCACAATTCACAGATATATGTCAAACCTACATTTTAATTCTGGCCTTACTCCTTCCTGATCTTGATTTATTAATCTCCCCAATATTCAGTTCTCTCATTTTTAAAATGGGGCTTTGGGTGGCCTAAATGTTAAGGACTTAGCTGGGTATGACATTATACAGGTGTTCCATAAGTGCTTTGGTCCTCCTATTTCTTTTCCACTCCACTGAACCCTCAAAATTCTTTATTTCTGGTATGGTCTCCACCATTTCTGTTGTGTGTTTATGGTTGCTTTTCATATTTCTCCAATTTTATTGTAAGTTTCATGAGCCAAGGACAATGTTCTAGACCAGAGTTTTTCAAATCACTTGTGATGAACAACCATTTGTATGTATATACAATCTGTCCCAGACCAATATTTTTGTAAAATATAATAAAAATAAGTTACCAGAAATTTAAAAACAGATATAGAAAACACAAGTCCCAATTTTATTATTATATACAACAAACATAAAATTACTCTTTCAAAATGCTTTAAAGGTTTCAAAATGCTTACTTTCATTTTCTGTACTTAACCCATTACAGACCAGTAACCAATAGTTCACTGCCTAGCACTGGTCTATGGACCACACATTGATTGGCATGTCCTAGACCTTTGCTCCTCAGAATGAGGCCCCAGCACCAGCAGTTTTGGCCTCACCTATGAGCTTGGTAGAAATGCAGAATCACAGGCCTCATCTCAGGTCTATTGAATCAGAACTTGTACATTGAGGTTTGAGAAACTCTCCTGGATCATTCTGACTCCCTTGCATTATTGAGCTCCAAGTTTTTCATAAAGCAAGTGCTCAATCTAAAGTCTATTAAAATTGTTTGAGAGTGGAGACTCCCCAGAGAGACTCAATATGTGACTTTTAGTGCATCTGGCAGGGGATTTTCATTTTATTTGGATCCTGTAACTATTTGTTGATTAATAATTGAACAGTTTTTATAGTTCTACCCCCATGACTAAAACCATACATTTTTATAGAAATAGATGATTTCATATTTTTAAAGCACAGTAGTATTACCATTTATATTCTTAACGTATGTGTATGGTGTGTGTGTGTGTGTGTGTGTGTGTCTCTCAGTCTGTGAAGAATGTAAACAAGGAACATAATTCTAACAGTGGGCAGTTTGCTGTTTGTGTTTCATTAAGTCAAGATTAAGATTAATAGAGATAGATTTCAAAACTGCAGTATAAATTTTAGTGAAAGAGGATCAGCTTTGAAGTCAGAAGTTTCTGCATCTGAATCCTGGGTCTTTGTCCATTATTTAGTTCCTTTCTTTAGTCAAGATTCCCCATTTGTAAAATGGAATTAGTATTCTGATTCTATAGGATTGATGTAAGGTTAAAATAATTCATATTATTACCAGTATGATGCCTCTTATAATGTTAGTACCCAATAAACTTTGTACTTCTGAAAAGAGAGAAATTAGCTTAAAGTTTTTATTCATTTTTTAATGAGGCTGTTGGAAGAACTGAAATACATACAATTAAATTAATGACTATAAAGTATATAAAACAACTTCAGAGTGAAAAAGAAATTCAGAAACAATATACAGGAGTTATTTC
Organism: Mesoplodon densirostris; assembly: GCF_025265405.1. Classification (NCBI taxonomy): domain Eukaryota; kingdom Metazoa; phylum Chordata; class Mammalia; order Artiodactyla; family Ziphiidae; genus Mesoplodon; species Mesoplodon densirostris. The sequence continues at coordinate 62,811,832 of NC_082662.1, read as the reverse complement.
TTGAATTCTAATAAGTTTAAAGTGTCTGTTGCTATGTGTCACAGTTGTAGGTGCTCAGCATTTCTTTCTCTGTGGTAAAACCTTATATTCTGCCTAATATGAATGTGTCATGTGCCCACGGTACCTATTCACAGCACCTTGCTTGTAGAAGACACTTTGTAAGTGTTTCTGGAAGAAATTGTGAACTCCTTGCTGTCAGGGACCATGTTTTATTCTCCTTAGTCTATGGTCCTCTCATCCGTTCCATATGGCAGAGCTTCCTGCCCAGTGTGCTGTCATGTCTTGGTGAGCCACGAATGGTTTACAAGTGTTCAGAGATCTTGACCTCCAGTGCTGCAGGGTGGCCAGGCAGGGACTGGAAAGCTACAGCAGCCTCTCTTTGTTTATTCCAGAATCATAGTGTTCTGACATGAAAACGGTTGGGAGACGTGCCTCTATCCTATCTTCTTTCCTAACTAGAATCATTGATATACGTCTCTCCCCTGTACAGACAATCCTTTGAAATGGGACCTGAATTTTCCTCATCATTCTGTTACCTCCACTTCTTTCCTTCTAGCAAAGTACAAGGCACCTTTTGACGAATTTGGGTAAATTCTCCTCAATTACTTTTATTATAAACTTGACCCTTTTCTCTAACTAAATGTCTTTTCTTCCATTACTTTTTCTGATATATCATACCACAACTTGATGCCTCCCAGCATGGATACTACAATTATTGTACATAGTGCAATGTTAAATTTTTCCTGTGTTCAATTTAATCCTCAAAGAGAAAGCCTCAGTTTGGTGTTTGTGTAACCTTAACATCCTTTCAATCTCATACTATTTTCCGTCTTTAACAGCAGGAATACAGGACCTCAAGTGTTTTAGTAGGCAACAGTCTCTGATTAGAATTTAATAACTTTGTTTTATCTTCATTGTATTTATTTTCATGGTTTCTTTTTTTAAAGCAAAAGATTAGCTTTTTCACTTAAATTATAGTAAATCAAGCTACTTTTCAATATATGCTCAGTTAAGTAATAAGATTAGTTAAAATTTTTAAGTTCACGTACATAGCACACTTGAGTACATAGATACATAAATACATTTAAATTATGTACAAGTAACTGACATTTACAAAACACCAGTGTAGTAGAAAGGGCACTGAGTTTTCAATCTGAAGACCTATGATTGGGTAACAGCCTTTATTAAAAAAAAAATTTTTGGCTGTGCCGCGGGGCATGCGGGATCTTAGTTCCCTGACTAGGGATCGAACTCACACGCCCTGCAGTGGAAGTGTGGAGTCTTAACCACTGGATCATCAGGGAAGTCCCTGGGCAACAGCTTTGTCAGTTGCTCAAGCAAAGTCCTTAAACTTTCTGAGACACAAGTCTTCCCCCTCATCTATAGAATAGGAATTATAGTTACTGCCTGAAACAGCATTTCTTATGAATTAAATGAAAATGTCTGTGAAAGAACTTAGGAAACTAAAAAGAGTTACATGAATGTTAGCTTATTATTTTTATGAATGCATCATAATTGACATTTCATATTATAATTTATATTGCAATGTTCTAGGAGAGTCATACCTATTGCAAGATGCATGATATGAGTGTATTAAATTTTAAGAACTTGGGCACAACATCAAAAATAAAAATGGTTTTTAGAGATATTATAGAATCTTGCAAATCTTGGTAACATTGGTATCAGGTTTATTTTCAAAGTTTCTTACATACCACACTAGTTTTAGGGTCAGCTGAATACAACTAACAGAGACAATTGGAAGCAAGCTATACACATAAGTGGGGCCTCAAGAAACTGCAGGCAACTGGGTAACTCTATGGGCAAAGGGTGAAAGAAAACCGTGGCTGGAAGAAAGCAGGCAGTACTCTGAGGAGAGAAGATTCCAGAAACTGTGTCCAGGGGCAGGCTGGCCTGCCTTGAGCCCCAACAATGTAACTAACCTTGGGAACCTCAGGACGATGTTGGGAAGCAGGAAAGGAAGGGCGCCCAGAGACTCGGTGGGACTGTCACTGGTAGAGAGCCAGGCTATGTGCTCTCAAGCAGCCTGCCAAAGTACACAGTCTACAGTAGACTGAGGCTTTGCAAAACTTGGAGGACACTGGCCTCCTAATGGTCCTAGTCCACATACTTCAAATAGCGAGTAGGAAAAAGGGGAAGATTTGGACTTTCTGGGAACCTTTACAAGATAAAGCCATCTGGGCTCCCACAGGCTTGATTTCACAGCAGATGCATGATGGATTTGTGGAGCCTGGACACCAGAAAGGAGTATATATTCGAATCTCATAACAAACACTCTCTGTTAAATGGCTTATAGAACTTGTCAAATGGGGCTCTAAGTGAACAAAACTCATAGAAAGAAATATTATTTCAGTAGTGATAAAGTTCCCTGACCTTCTTGAAGCTTGTGTGAAAGTTATAGAACTTACAAATCCAAACAAGTTCCAATACATTATGGTACTAAATGGTCTATTTTTTAAGCTTGAATGATCTCAGCCAATATTATTGTGCTATCAATTATACCAGCAGTATCAATAGGACATTCCTCATAATTCAAGTTTATTGGCCAAGCAAATCGTTCTCAAAGTGTGGTCCAGGGACCCCAGGAAGTCCTCAAGACCCACTCAGGAGATCTGTGATGTCAAAACTATCTTAATAATAACTCCAAATGTTATATTCCTTTCTCTCTCACTCTCTCATGAGTGATCAGTGTTGTTTTGCAGAATCAACATGAAGTGTGATGATGTAACAAACTGAATGCAAAAGCAGCTATGAGAATCCAGCTATCTTCTATTAAGCCATCAAAGAGATATGCACAAATGTTAAACAATACCTCCCTCAGGATAATTTTTTTAAGGGAAAATATAATTATTTTCCATTAAAAATGTTATTTATGCTAACATCAGTTTATATGTAATCAATTAACATGTAATGGTTTTATTATTATTTTCAAATGAAAATTTTCTCAATTTTAGTTTTTAATATGGAACCCAGAAATAGATATGTAACACACAAATCATAGATGTGTAACACACATAACACATACTTCGGGGTCCTCATAAAGGGGTTCTGAGGCCAAAAAGATTGAGATCCACTGGACTAAACTCTTAAGTTGCCAGGGCTAATTTTATCTGTGGTTTGGATTTTCTGGTACTGACTTGAGGAAAGGTAACTCTATTAGCGATTTCAATTAGGTAGCAGCTGGGTTAACATTTGTGAATATGAGTGTAACTACAGAACACCCAGAGGAAAGTCCTTTTCTACCAGCTGCTGATTTGCTCTGCCCATCATGAGCTCCAGAACCTTCACTGCAACTTATCCCTTGGGACCTACCTGTTGGCTATCAAACTATGGCAATACTTGAGAAGTTTTTAGATCTGGGAGTTGAAAATAATAGCCAAAGTTTTGGTTAGAAATGGCCAAACCTGTAGTATGGTGTGAAAACTGGAAACAGATTTCTCTACAATTGCAATAGGCCAAATTACACATATCACAAAGATTATGCAGTGGACTTCTGCCAACGACTTAAATCCTTTCTCATTAGAAATGAGTGAACACTTAGAAGGGAGAATCATGCAGTGGTGAAGAGTTCAGGCCCTAGAGTCAGGCAGAGCTGGGTTTGACTACCATGTCCCACACTTGTTAACAGCATGGCCTTGGGAATGTTAGTTAGTTTTAATTTTAATTATTTCTGTAAGGCTCTGTTTCTTCATCTATAGAGTGAGAAATAGTAATAATAGTAATAAGAGCTTCACTTCATAGAGTGATTTGAAAATTAGATGAGACACATTCATGCACATTATTTCATTTAACCCTCATGGCAACTTTAAGACATAGATGTTATCATTTTTCCATTTGGCAGTCAGGAAAACTGACATTTAGAAAAGTCAAATAATTTTCCAGAGATCATACTATTATTAGCGGCAAAGCAGAGATTTGCTTTTGACTGCCCTAACTGTAAACAGTCATATCACTGTGTTTTCTTAATAGCAAATTTAGAAAATTGCAAGCTTCTCTTTCTCTTGTCCACAGTCTTTAGCTCAACAACTAGCTTTGTGTGGAATACACACAAACTAGAGTTTCTTGTAACGCAGGGCAAGAAAACTTCAGTGGGCTCAGTATAGGAGAGAAAGGGAAGAGGTATTTTATAATTCCCCCAAATATGGGAACCAACAACCCCTCTTTTGCACACACATATTCCACATGTTCCCTTTAATATGTTCTGGAATAGGCTTGAGTCTTTGTGACAGATACATGTAAATATTGGCTTATATACTAAGTGATAAATGATAAATGACCTTAAGAAAGAAAAAAAAATGATTTCCCCATAAAAAGCTCTCACCGAAACATTCTAGATGAAAGGACTTGAAGCAATGCAGGTTCACTCTTGATACACTGCCAGGCCAACAGGCTGAGGACCGGATACCTTAGAGCTGGAATTTTCTGGGCCTTAATATTGTAATGGAGATACAGAGTAGCTATGAGTGCTTCCCAGATCTTGCTAGTTAAGAAGCAATTCTATTTGGAGTAATGTTGTTCCATTTATATACCAGACGAGTTTTAAAAAATTGATGTCTTTTTTAAAAAAAATGTTTATTGTAAATTCAGAATAATAGACTAGTGTTATACCATTAATAGCTTATGAATCTATTTATATTATGTGGCTGTGTATAGCCAGGGACCTTCTCCATTTCTGGACTGGCAAGCTAAAATTATAAATAAATTTTTACATTTAATCTCTGTGGTTCCCGCTTTTCTCTTAGCTGGATAACAGGAATTGCTTCTAACTCAAATCATCTATTTCCTGGAGGTCTCCCCCAGTACTTCAGTTGTAAATGTGACAGCACATGAATTAGTGCTGAAACTGACTGGGTCATGCTTTAGACTTGAAGGAAGACCTCAGAAATGTATTGTGGCCAGAACCCATGAGTCAGACTCTTCTTTAGCTCAGTAAACCAGTTTTGATTTTATTCTTCCATTGGGATAGAGATAAGAAATCACATCAGTCCATGAAAAGTTGGTAGTTTATATTCCCCTTGTTATTATTGAATAGATCAATATTTGGAGCTGTCATGTGCCTCTTTCTTATTTGGGTTACTTCTGCTATTTGAATTACACTGAATTTACTCATGGATCATAGGAGGCCAGTTGAAATAAGCTGCAACTTCAGTTTTCTACCTTGCATTCTGAGGACAGCATAGTTCAGAGCTGTGGAAATGACAGGCTTATGCCCTGTATTTCTGCAACACCTTTCATCCAACAGTAGAAAATGACCCTGTATCTCTCTTTGACTTCACATTTTAGAGGAAAGAGAAATGAGACATCATGGTTTTCCTAAGATTAGATTTTAGATTGTGACTTCACACTTTCTAGTTCATTCACACAGAATTTCTCCAGAGAAAAAATAATTATCAAGATGTTTTATTTATGTGTGGGTCAAATATTCTCCAAGGTCAAGACAACAACAGCAAAAGTCCATGGTGTTATAAGTAGAATTCTCTCATGAGAAGACTTTTGGTACCCAGGCTATTTAACACAATGAAAAAGTAAATGCCTGATCCTGTAGGATTCCTGTGAATAATCACTTCCATTGCACATCAAATGCTCCATAAAAATGAGAACTTCAGCACTCTCATTCCCACAGCTTCAACTTGTCCTGATTCATTTCTCTGACATTGCCTTACTCTTGATGCCCCACAGTTTCTAACCCTCCTATTTTCATCCACACCTCACTTTTAAGAATTGACCCTCAATACCATCTTCTCAGGTTCAGGCTTGCTTCCCCCTTGAAGATTATTTTAATTTTGATTCTTCCTCTAGCAATGCTTTCCTTGCCATCTTGAATAAATCTTAATAAATATGTGTTTTACTTTCAACATTCCATTTATTTCAAAATTAATTTTATTGAAGCCAAAACAGTGGAATTAACTGTAATAATAAACTATTATACACACACACACACACACACACACACACTTTAAGTTATAAGGAATGAAGTTTATTTTGGCAGGTAGTGTTAAAACTAAACTTGCATATATTAGTAACATAACTGAACATCCTTAATTTGGTGTAAGTGTGACACATTTTCTTGTTTTCCTGTGTTCTGCTAAATCACCATAACCTAAACTGCCTTATAAAACTGATATGTTGCAATGTAACTTTATTCTTTTACTTAAATTTGTTGATTCTAAACAAAATTTTTCATTGGCTTTTTCTATCTTTGGGTCTATCTCATTATCAATATCATCCAAGTATGGATCACCAGCATCCAATAAATCTGCTCCATTTTCTTCATCATCTGTGGTAAATCTTCTCATCCAGATAAATCTTGATATTATTTTAAATAAATTACTATAACTAATTAAAATTAATTACTAACTACTTTAAATAAATTTCCCACTTCAATAGGGACCAGCAGTCTCTCTTTTAAGACTATCCCTGTGAGTGGTAAGTCTTATTCAATGGGTTCTGGTTTTGAAACCAGCAAAACTTCGTATAAGAAGGAAAGGAGGAAAGAGAAAGAAAAGGAAATAAAGACCAAACATAAACTTATCATATAAGTGTCTTCTGAGCTAAAATTCCTTTGAGGTCCCCAGATAGCCAAAAAATCAATCAATCAATCAAAGGTTTAGCTTACAAATTTGGAAGTATCAGGGTAACTGCTGTCTGGTTTTGTTAATGAAATTTCAACTCTACCATCACCACTGGTATTTATTTCTAACCCAGATTTTGTCAGGTACTGTTTCCAGACATGTGGAAATGTAGGGCCAGTTGGGAAATTGTCCCAACTCCTCTCACTTCCTATCAGATCTTGGAAGCTCACAGCAGTAACTTTGGGCCTTACCCTAAGCCTCAATATTCTGTTCAGAGCCACAGTTCTTTTTAACTCAAGCAAAGGGAATTCTTTCTCAGGACCCACGGCTAGCAGTTGGTAGAGACCATGCTCTCAAACATCAAGCTCTATCACTTCTTGTTAATAGAAAAGATTTTAGAAAAGTACAGATGTGAATTCCAATTTCAGACCTGAAATATGGTAACATTTCTTCATTTCTATCAAAATGCCTGACATTTAGTATGTGCCAAATATATATAATATAATCTGTCTCTCAGTAACTAAAGGAGGGACCAAGTACACTATCATTATGTTTTCAATGTCTTCCGTGTCCAGGTTTTATTAGGCCAGTGCATCATCTTTCTATAGAAACAGAAAAATCACTTCATTTTAGAGAAAACTGAGCACTCTCAACCATGAAGGAGCCCAGAATTGAAGTGTATCACAGTTTCCACCAGAATATTCTATAGGGGTCAACTTAAATGGGAGTGCTTGTGCCTTTCTTCAACAGATACTTCACTTATCTTACATTTTTATTAAATTAGAGAAGCATCATTTTTATCTTCTCTACAGGCAGGATGGAAAGTTTAGTTATCCCATCAAAATTATTCCTGGACGTGTTTCCCGCACTTCCAACTCATCCTTCGTGGGTTTAACTGATCTGAGATCAAAGGCTCAATATAAATTTTAATTTTTTCAATGCTAAGTAATCCAAGGAAGGCTTCTTTCTAAACACATTATAAATCTGATTGTAACGCTGCCTCTCTGGAATCCATCTGACAGTAAGCAAAGACAGACTGAGAGGGAACTAGATTGCACAAGAGGAAGAAACACGAGCAAACCTTCATACTCCTCTGTTTCTATCTTCCTTTTTGAAAACTGCCAGTAACTGAGACTACTGAGTCAGAGTCTTAATAATCTAGCTCACATTTCCATCTATAATGACTTGACTATACCTGACAATCTCTGATTCAATAGGTTTTATTAGAAGAGAGAAGCTATTTGTGTAAGATGCCTTATTTTATTCTTTAAGTCATTAAATATAAATAGAACAATGACATCAGATGTTTCTGGGATCAGGTTTTCATGTGTTTGGGTTAAATAAACAATTCACTTCAAAGAGAGAGTCATCCTCCTTCTTTTATCCTCTTTAATATTTTGTACATAAATTCCATAGTCATCCATAGAAGAGGTCACATTACAGAGAAAAAAACTTTTTTTCTTCTAGTTTTATTTTAATTTTTTAACAAATTTTAAAAATTAATATATTTCTATTTTTGGCTGAGTTGGGTCTTTGTTGTAGTGTGCCTCTCATTGCGATGGCCTCTCTTGTTGCAGGGCACAGGCTTTAGATGCACGGGCTTCAGTAGTTATGGCTTGTGGGCTCTAGAGTGCAGGCTCAGTTGTGGCACCCAGGCTTAGTTGCTCTGTGGCATGTGGGATCTTCCTGGACCACGGCTTGAACCTGTGTCCCCTGCACTGGCAGGCGGATTCTTAACCACTGTGCCACCAGGGAAGTCCTCTTCTAGTTTTATTAAGATATAATTTACATACAGCACTGCATAAGGTTAAAGTGTACAGCATAATGATTTGACTCACATACATCATGAAGTAATTATCACAATAAGTTTAGTGAACATCCATCTTTTCATATAGATACAAAATTAAAGAAATGTTTAGTCTTCTTGCTGTGTGGAGAAGAGGTATATAGCACTAAGCAACAAGTTGGGTCCTGAAAGGAGTTGGTGCTCCTCAAAGTCCTTCACAGTATATAACACAGATCCTTACACTTAGTAGCATTTACATTTAAATAAATGTCAATGGTGTAATAAAATGATCTGGCCCCCAATTGTACATCTCCACATCAAGAATTTTTAGTTACAAAGAGCTGCAACTTCTTAACATTATTTTGACACCCCTTATGAGGAAAAGAAGAACCAGTTTTGTATTAGCAAGGGCACTTAACCTCACTCAAATAACAGAAAAGAAGGAATTTAATTTTTACATTGTGTTCAGGTTTAAGAGCCTGCTAAACATAGATTGTTCTGATTTTCATAAACAAATAACATTTTTTGTGGGAAAAAAACTCTGAATAAATAACAAAGAATAATCTGAGTAAATAACAAAGAAAAAAAACAAAGAATAATCCCTATTAGCACAATTTTTCTATAAAAATTACAGGACTTTATGACTGGAATTTTAATCTGGCTAAATACATGAAAGAGTTTAAAATAACAGAAAATCAAGGTAACAGGCAAGATGTTAGAAGCATTATAAAGATATATGAGATAGGAACTTTTCCATCAAGGTACTTGAAATCTTAATAAGAAAATAAGACATGACAAACATATATTTATATCCCAGAGATAAAATGTAAGCTGCACATCCTAGCCAATTTCATCTAGTTCTGGCCACATCAGTAGGGCTATCTGGGCCCTCCCCAAAGTGTATTTACACATATAATAGAGGTACTTGATAAGAAGTAAAAATGATTAATCACTTTAAGATTGCCAGCCACAGGACTTCTGTATAAGCATGGTAGATTAAACACATTCATTACCTTTGGCTCCCTCCCCAAAATTCCACTAAAATAATAGTAATATGATTTGGTTTAAAGATATAAACCCACAAATTTAGGAAAAATAGAAAGCAAGACTACAGTAACAAAATTATGGAAGATGAAAACAGATCTGAAAAAAAATGCTGAATCCTAAACTAACAGTGAGGAATGCTACAAAATAACCTGATTTACAATTCAAACTGTCCCCCAAATCTCAGGAACTGTTGGCAAAGCAAAGTGAAGAGAAAATGGCTAAAGTGAGGGGATTTTTGAAAATCTGCTTGGAAAAGTTAGAGCCACAGATTCTTTCTCTACTCTGATCAGCCATGTGACTGTACCTCCTTCACTCTCAGGGACACCTAGAGAGACTTTTCTTTTCTTCTCTTTTCCTGTCTTTTTTTTTCTCATAAGAAGTTAAAAAAGAGAGTTTCTGAACTATAGTTGGATACCATAACAAGAACAGAGAAAATGAGCAATTGGATGTAAAGTGGATGCTGAGCTTCCCTGTGTTCTTAACCCAAATTGGCTGCAGATGTTAGAAAGAAGATCTTTACTTTTCAAGCATAAACTGGAAACCACCTAAGACAGAATAATAGAGCACTCCTCTGTATTCCATCACTAGGTTAATAAGCACTAACCACAGTCAACATCAGTCTACCATTTGGGGAGGGATAAGAGCATGGAGAGAGGCCAAGGAAAGCCTAAAACTTAGGATAAAGCAGGAAAATTGAGAAAAACCAGCCCCATGATAAGAATAAGGTGATGATAGAGAAATTTAAAGCTGGTGGTACACTAAAGGTAGCCACTGTAACAACAAAACCCAAACCCAGTTAAATCCTGACTATCTGAACTCAATATCCCACATGAATGGCCATTATCTGTCATGAGAACTAGTTACCTCAGTCGGCTCCTCTACATACCATGTCAGGAGCCAATAAGACATTATGAGACACACTAAAGTCAAGGAAAAGCAACCCACTGTCAAAAGACAAATATATCAACAGACTGAGACTCAGAGATAAGCTAGATAATGTATCTGTTAGAGATGTAATTTAAAGTATCATTAATATGTTATCTAATGGGAGGAGTAGGCAGCATGCATGAGCTGATGGGGAATTTCATCATGGACAGATGGAGCATGTGAAGAATAAGAAATAATCAAATAGAAATGCTAGGGGAAAAAGTTACAGTTAAAGGGATGAAGAATGCCTGAAACTGGATTATTAGTAGACAACATAACCAAGAATGGTCACTAGATAGCAACCAAACTATAAAACACACACACACACACACACACACACAGAGAGAGAGAGAAAGAGACAGAAAGAGAAAGGAGAACAGTGCATCAAAGAGTTCTAGGATACTCTCAAAGAGTCTAACATGCACTTAAATGTAATTTCAGAAGAAGGAGACAGAGAGAAGTGTTGAAGAAATATTTAAAGAGAGAGTGGCTGAAACTTCTCCAAAAAGATTAAAGATATTAATCCACAGGACCTGGAAACTCAGAAAATCCAAGAAAGGATTAAAAATTAATAATAAAATAAAATATATACACCTAGAGACCTTCAAGATGGTGGAAGAGTAAGACGTGGAGATCACCTTCCTTCCGACAAATACATCAGAAATACATCAACATGTGGAACAACTCCTACAGAACACCTACTGAATGCTGGCAGAAGACCTCAGACTTCCCAAAAGGCAAGAAACTCCCTACGTACCTGGATAGGGCAAAAGAAAAAAGAAAAAACAGAGACAAAAGAATAGGGACAGAACTTGAACCACTGGGAGGAGAGGTGAAGGAAGAAAAGTTTCCACACACTAGGAAGCCCCTTTACTGACGGAGATGGGGCATGGCGGAGGTGAAGCTTCAGAGCCATGGAGGAGAGTGCAGCAACAGGGGTGCAGAGGGCAAAGCAGAGAGATTCCCGCCCAGAGTATCGGTGCCGACCAGTACTCACCAGCCTTAGAGGCTTGTCTGCTCACCCGCCGGGGCAGGCGGGGGCTGGGAGCTGAGGCTCGGGCTTTGGTTGGATCCCAGGGAGAGCCCTGGGGTTGGCTGCGTGAACACAGCCTGAAGGGGGCTAGTGCACCACAGCTAGCCGGGAGGGAGTCCGGGAGAAAGTCTGGAACTGCCTAAGAGGCAAGAGACCATTGTTTAGGGGTGCGCAAGGAGAGGGGTTTCAGAGCACCGCCTAAACAAGCTCCAGAGATGGGCGTGAGCGATGGCTTTCAGCGTGGACATCAGACAGGGTATGAAATGCTAAGGCTGCTGCTGCAGCCACCCAGAAGCATGTGTGCAAGCACAGGTCACTATCCACACCTCCCCTCCCAGAAGCCTGTGCAGCCCGCCACTGCCAGGGTCCCATGATCCAGGGACAACTTCCCCGGAAGAACACACGGTGCACCTCAGGCTGGTGTAACATCATGCCGGCCTCTGCCATCGCAGGCTTGCCCCGCACTCCGTACCCCTCCCTCCCCCCTGACTGAGTGAGCCAGAGTTCCCTAATCAGTTGCTACTTTAACCCCATCCTGTCTGAGCAAAGAACAGATGCCCTCAGACAACCTACATGCAGAGGCAGGGCCAAATCCAAGCTGAACCCCGGGAGCTGTGCTAATAAAGAAGAGAAAGGGAAATTTCTCACAGCAGCCTCAGGAACAGCGGATTAAATCTCCACAGTCAACTTGATGTACCCTGCATCTGTGGAATACCAGAATAGACAATGAATCATCCCAAAACTGAGGCAGTGGACTTTGGCAGGAAAGATATATATATATTTTTTCCTTTTACTCTTTTTGTGAGTGTGTATGTGTATGCTTCTTTCTGTGACTTGTCTGTATACCTTTGCTTTTACCATTTGTCCTAGGGTTCTGTCTGTCCTTTTTTTTTGTTTTTTTAATATAATTTATAGCGCTTGTTAACATTGGTGGATTTGTTTTTTCATTTGATTGCTCTCTTCTTTCTTTCTTACTTTTTATTTCTTTTTAACTTACTTTTAAATTTTATTTTAATAACTTTTATTTTATTTTTTTTCTTTCTTCCCTCCCTCCCTTCCTTCCTTCCTTCCGTCCTTCTTTCTTTCTTTCTTTCCCTTTCTTTCTTTCTTTCTCCCTTTTCTTCTGGGCCGTGTGGTTGACAGGGTCTTGAGGCTGCAGGCAGTGTCAGGCCAGTGCCTCTGAAGTGGGAGAGCCAAGTTCAGGACATTGGCCCACCACAGACCTCATGGCTCCATGTACTATCAAATGGCAAAAGCTCTCTCAGAGATTTCCATCTCAACACTAAGACCCAGCTCCACTCAACGACCAGCCACAGTGCTAGAAACCCTATGCCAAACAACTAGCTAGACAGGAACATAACCCCACCCAATAACAGAGAGGCTGCTTAAAATCATAATAAGGTCACAGACACCCCCAAACACACCACCGGACATGGACCTGCCCAACAGAAAGACAAGATCCAGCCTCATCCACCAGAATACAGGCACTAGTCCCCTCCACCAGGAATCCTACACAACCCACTGAATGAACCTTAGCCACTGCAGGCAGACACCAAACACAAGAACTACGAACCTGCAGCCTGCAAGAAGGAGATCCCAAACACAATAAGTTAAACAAAATGAGAAGACAGAGAAACACACAGCAGTTGAAGGAGCAAGGTAAAAACCCACCAGACCAAACAAATGAAGAGGAAATAGGAAGTATACCTGAAAAAGAATTCAGAGTAATGATAGCAAAGAGGATCCAAAATCTTTGAAATAAAATGGAGAAAATAAAAGAAACGTTTAACAAGGACCTAGAAGAACTAAAGAGTAAACAAACAATGATTAACAACACAGTAAATGAAATTAAAAATTCTCTAGAAGGAAGCAATAGCAAAATAACTGAGGCAGAAGAACGGATAAGTGAGCTGAAATAACTACTGCAGAGCAGAATGAAAAGAATTGAGGACAGGGTTTCCCTGGTGGCACAGTGGTTGAGAGTCCGCCTGCCGATGCAGGGGACGCGGGTTCGTGCCCCGGTCCGGGAAGATCCCACATGCCGTGGAGTGGATGGGCCCGTGAGCCATGGCCACTGAGCCTGCGCGTCCGGAGCCTGTGCTCCACAACGGGAGAGGCCACAACAGTGAGAGGCCCGCGTACCACAAAAAAAAAAAAAAAAAAAAAAAGAATTGAGGACAGTCTCAGACCTCCAGGACAACATTAAACATACCAACATTCTTATTATATGGGTCCCAGAAGAAGAAGAGAAAAAGAAATGGACTGAGAAAATATTTGAAGAGATTATAGTTGAAAACTTCCCTAACATGGGAAAGGAAATGGTGAATCAAGTCCAGGAAGTGCAGAGTCCCATACAGGATAAATCCAAAGAGAAACACACGAAGACACATATTATTCAAACTATCAAAAATTGAATACAAAGAAAAAATAGTAAAAGCAGAAAGGAAAAAAAAAAGATACAAGGGAATCCCCATAAGGTTAACAGCTGATTTCTCAGCAAAATTCTGCAAGCCAGAAGGGAGTGGAAGGACATACTTAAAGTGATGAAAAGGGAAAGCCTACAGCCAAGATTATTCTAGACAGCAAGGATCTCATTCAGATTCGATAGAGAAATTAAAAACTTTACAGACAAGCAAAAGGTAAGAGAATTCAACACCACCAAACCAGCTTTACAACAAATGCTAAAGGAACTTCTCTAGGCAGGAAACACAAGAGAAGGAAAAGACCTACAATAACAAACACAAAAGAATTAATAAAATGGTAATAGGAACATACATATTGATAATTACATTAAAGGTAACTGGATTAAATGCTCCAACCAAAAGACATAGAAAAAAAGACCCATATATATGCTGTCTACAAGAGACCCACGTCAGACCTAGTGATACATAGAGACTGAAAGTGAGGGGATGGAAAAAGGTATTCCATGCAAATGGAAATCAAAACAAAGGTGGAGTAGCAATTCTTATATCAGACAAAACAGACTTTGAAATAATGACTATTACAAGAGACAAAGAAGGACACTACATAATGATCAAGGGATCAATCCAAGAAGAAGATATAACAATTGTAAATACTTATTCACCCAACATAGGAGCATCGCTATACATAAGGCAAATGCTAACAGCCATAAAAGGGGAAATCGATAGTAACACCATCATAGTAGGAGACTTTAACACCGCACTTCCACCAAAGGACAAATCATCCAAAATGAAAATAAATAAGGAAACACAAGCTTTAAATGATACATTAAACAAGATGGACTTAATTCATATTTACAGGACACTGCATCCAAAAGCAACAGAATACACTTTCTCCTCAAATGCTCATGGAACATTCTCCAGGATAGATCATATCTTGGGTCACAAATCAAGCCTCTCTAAACTTAAGAAAACTGAAATCACAAGAAGTATCTTTTCTGATCACAACACTCTGAGACTAGATATCAATTACAGGAAAAAATCTGTACAAACTACAAACACATGGAAGCTAAACAATACTCTACTAAATAACCAAGAGATCACTGAAGAAATCAAAGAGGAAATCAAAAAATACCTAGAAACAAATGACAATAAAAACACGATGACCCCAAAACCTTAGAACTGCAAAAGCAGTTCTAAGAGGGAAGTTTATAGCAATACAATCCTACCTTAAGAAACAAGAAAAATCTCAAATAAACAACCTAATCTTACACATAAAGCAATTAGAGAAAGAAGAACAAAAAAACCCTAAGTTAACAGTAAGAAAGAAATCATACAGATCAGATCAGAAATAAATGAAAAAGAAATGAAGGAAACAATAGCAAAGATCAATAAAACTAAAAGCTGTTTCTTTGAGAAGATAAACCAAATTGATAAACCAGTAGCCAGACTCATCAAGGAAAAAAGGGGGAACACAAATCAACAGAATTAGAAATGAAAAAGAAGAAGTAACAACTGACACTGAAGAAATACAAGGATCATGAGAGATTACTACAAGCAACTATAGGCCAATAAAATGGACAACCTGGAAGAAATTGACAAATTCTAAGAAAAGTCCAACTTTCTGACACTGAACCAGGAAGAAATAGAAAATGTAAACATACCAATCACAAGCACTGACATTGAGACTGTGATTAAAAATCTTCCAACAAAAAAGAAGCCCAGGACCAGGTGGCTTCACAGGCAAATTCTATAAACATTTAGAGAAGAGCGAACACCTATTCTTCTCAACCGCTTCCAAAATAGAGCACAGGGCGGAACACTCTGAAACATATTCTATAAGGCCACCATCTCCCTGATACCAAAAACAGAAAAAGATTTCACAAAAAAAGGAAAACTAAAGGCCAATATCACTGATGGACACAAATGCAAAAATCCTCAACAAAATACTAGCAAACAGAATCCAACAGCACATTAAAATGATCATATACCATGATTAAGTGAGGTTTATCCCAGGAATGTAAGGATTCTTCAATACACATAAATCAATCAATGTGATACACCATATTAACAAATTGAAGGATAAAAACCATATGATCATCTCAAGAGATGCAGAAGAAGTTTTCCACAAAATTCAACACCCACTTATGATAAAATCCCTCCAGAAAGTAGGCATAGAGGGAACGTACCTCAACACAATATGGGCCATATATGACAAATCCACAACCAACATCATCCTCAAAGGTGAAATCATTACCTCTAAGATCAGGAACAAGAAAAGGTTGCCCACTGTCACCACTATAATTCAACATAGTTTTGGAAGTATTAGCCATAGAAATCAGAGAAAAAAAAGAAATAAAAGGAACCTAAATTGGAAAGAAGTAAAACTGTCAGTGTTTGCAGATGACATGATACTGTACATAGAGAATCCTAAAGATGCTACCAGAAAACTACTATAGCTAATCAATGAATTTGGCAAAGTAGCAGGATATAAAATTAATGCACAGAAATCTCTTGCATTCCTATACACTAATGATGAGAAATCTGAAACAGAAATTAAGGAAGCACTCCCATTTACCATTGCAACAAAAAGAATAAAATACCTAAGAATAAACCTACCTAAGGAGACAAAAGACCTGTATGCAGAAAACTATAAGACACTGATGAAAGAAATTAAAGATGATACCAACAGATGGAGAGATATACCATGTCCTTGGATTGGAAAAATCAACATTGCAAAAATGACTATACTACCCAAAGCAATCTACAGATTCAATGCAATCCCTATCAAAATACCAGTGGCATTTTTCACAGAACTAGAACAAAAAATTTCACAATTTGTATGGAAACACAAAACACCCCAAATAGCCAAAGCAATCTTGAGAAAGAAAAATGGAGCTGGAAGAATCAGGCTTCCTCACTTTAGACTATTCTACAAAGCTGCAGTAACCAAGACAGTATGGTACTGGCACAGAAAGAGAAATATAGATCAATGGAATAGGAGAGAAAGCCCAGATATAAACCCATGCACATATGGTCACCTTATTTTTGATAAAAGAGGCAAGAATATACAATGGAGAAAGACAGCCTCTTCAATAAGTGGTGCTGGGAAAACTGGACAGCTACATGTAAAAGAATGAAATTACAACACTCCCTCACACCATACACAAAAATAAACTTAAAATGGATTAAAGACTTAAATGTAAGATCAGACACTATAAAACTCTTAGAGGAAAACTTAGGCAAATAGTCTATGACATAAATCACAGCAAGATCCTTTTTGACCCACCTCCTAGAGAAATGGAATTAAAAACAAAAATAAACAAATGGGACCTAATGAAACTTAAAAGCTTTTGCACAGCAAAGGAAACCATAAACAAGATGAAAGACAACCCTCAGAATGGGAGAAAATATTTGTAAACAGAACACCAACAAAGGAATCATCTCCAAAATATACAAGTAGTTCATGCAGCTCAATAACAAAAAAACAAACAACCCAATCCATAAATG
Organism: Mesoplodon densirostris; assembly: GCF_025265405.1. Taxonomy (NCBI): domain Eukaryota; kingdom Metazoa; phylum Chordata; class Mammalia; order Artiodactyla; family Ziphiidae; genus Mesoplodon; species Mesoplodon densirostris. The sequence goes on along the minus strand of NC_082662.1, from coordinate 62,794,519 downwards.
GGCAGAAGACCTAAATAGACATTTCTCCAAAGAAGACATACAGATTGCCAACAAACACATGAAAGAATGCTCAACATCACTAATCATTAGAGAAATGCAAATCAAAACTACAATGAGGTATCACCTCACACCAGTCAGAATGGCCATCATCAAAAAATCTACAAACAATAAATGCTGGAGAGGGTGTGGAGGAAAGGGAACCCTCTTGCACTCTTGGTGGGAATGTAAATTGGTACAGCCACTATGGACAACAGTATGGAGGTTCCTTAGAAAACTAAAAATAGAACTACCATACTACCCACCAATCCCACTACTGGGCATATACCATAATTCAAAAATAGTCATGTACCACAATGTTCATTGCAGCTCTATTTTCAATAGCCAGGACATGGAAGCAAACTGTGTCAATCAACAGATGAATGGATAAAGAAGATGTGGCACATATATACAATGGAATTTACTCAGCCATGAAAAGAAATGAAATTGACTTATTTGTAGTGCGGTGGATGGATGTAGAATCTGTCATACAGAGTGAAGTAAGTCAGAAAGAGAAAAACAAATACCATATGCTAACATATATATATGGAATCTAAAAAAAAGAAAGAAAATGATTCTGAAGAACAGAGGGGCAGGATGGGAATAACAATGCAGACATAGCGAATGGACCTGAGGACATGGGGAGGGAGAAGGGTAAGCTGGGACGAAGTGAGAGAGTGGCGTGGACATATATACACTACCAAATGTAAAATAGATAGCTAGTGGGAAGCAGCAGCATAACACAGGGAGATCAGCTGGTGTTTGTGACCACCTGGAGAGGTGGGATAGGGAGGGAGGGAGTGAAGCACAAGAGGGAGGGGATATAGCAATATAAGTATACATATAACTCATTCACTTTGTTATACAGCAGAAACTAACACAACACTGTAAAGCAATTATACTCCAATAAAGATGGTAAAAAATAAAAGAATTAAGAGCCTTTATATATCTTAGCATCAATCATGAGTGTGAACTCTCTCCTCTGTATCTATACATATATCATTTCTTGTATTGATAAATGTGAAGATGGTTTATTATCAGTTAGTCAGTTAGTCAGTAGTCAGTCATTTGGGCAGTCTTTCTGTTATTCCCCAAATCATGGGATGGCTGGCTGAAACTTAAAAAGAAACTTACATTTTATTTATTTCATAAATGTGTTTTTGAGAGCCTTTCTAAGTACTATACTTCCTGAAACTTCTACTTCTGGGAAAATGGAATAGATAAACTTTTTCCTATTCCTCCCACCAAGGTCATTATGTAGAAAATGAACTTAAGAAGACACTGAAAAATATGTGAGTCAGAATGGTTAAGGACCTTGGGACTCAAACACCACAGAAAATCTGTGCTCCCACTCTCCCCCACACTACCAAAGGCTGAGTGGGAGCCTAGACTTGTAGCCTTGCTAGGTAACAAGATGTCCCACCACTTCTATGGGCGTGGTGTCAAAGAAGACCATGTAAGGAGCCAGGAATTTCACCTCTGAAGATCAGTAACAAGTACCCTTCCTCCCTCCCTCCCCTGAAATGTCAGTGAAGACTATGTAAGGAACCAGAACTTCCACCCCAACCCAGAAGTAATGAGAAGCCCCTTCTTCTGGTATCATTGGAGGCCAAGTGGTGAGCCTCTGTGTGGTAGTAATGAGGTGGCACTTGCCCTCCACTGTTTGAGCAATTCCAGAAAAAGGCAGCTAATACTGAAGGTTTAAATAAGATCCACAGTCTCATAGCATAATATAAAAACATCCAGGTTTCAGTAAAAAATCATTTGTCACACCAAGAAACAGAAAAATCTCAAACTTAATGAAAAAAATTTTTATACGCTGACACAAAGATGACAGTGAAAGTAGAATTACCTGACAAAAATTTTAAAGCAGCCATGTTAAAGATGCATTAGTAGGCAATTATGAACACACTTGAAACAAATGAAAAAACAGAAAATCTCAGCAAAGAAACAAAAGATATAAAAAAGAATTAAGTGGAAATTTTAGAACAGAAAAATAGAATGTTTGAAGTATAAAGTTCAGTGTATGGACTAACCAACAGAACTGAGACAGCAAAGGAAAGAATCTGTGAACTACAAGAGAGAACAATAGAAATAAACTAATCTGAATAGTAGAGAGCAAATAGACTATTTTTTTTAATTAACAGATCTTAGAGACCTATGGGATTATAAGAAAAGATCTAACATTCACAATATTGGATTTCTGAAAGGAGAGGAGAAAGAAGGTAGTGCTGAAAAGTGCTTAAAGAAATAATGGCTGAAAATATGCCAAATTTGGAAAGGAACATAAACCCATACATTCAGACATCTGAATGAACCCCAAAGAGTATAAATATAAAGAAATTCAAGCCAAGACACACCATAATCAAATTTCTGAGCAATAAGCAAAGAAAAACAAAGTCTTGAAAGCAACCAGAGGAAAAAAAGATACCTTCCCTACAGGAGAGACACAACTAGAATGACAAGAATTTTCTCATTAGAAACCAGGGTGATGAAAGAAAAGAAGTGTCAATTGAGAATCCTATACCCAGGGAAAATATCCTTCAGGAATTAAGGACAAATTAAGATATTCTCTGATGAAGGAAAACAAAGATTTTGTCACCAGCATATATATGCTAAAAGAAGTTTTCTAAACAGAAAGGAAATGATAAATGAACTTCGGGATTTTAGGAAAAAAGAACACAGTAAGCAAAAATACTGGTAAATATAATTTTCTTTCTTCTCTTGAGTTTTCTAAATTATGTTTGATGGAGCAAAAATTACAACATCTTCTCATATGTTTCTAAATACATAGAGAGAGGAAATATGGTAGACAATTATAAATGGGAGGAGGGTAAAAGTAGGTAAGGTTTCTATACTACACTCAAACTTGTAAAATGATGAAATCAGTAGACTATGATAAGTTATGTATATATAGTGTAATACATAGGTTACACTAAAAAAGCTTTACAACAAGATAGACTCAAAGACACTATCAAGAAATCAAGGTGGAATTCTAAACAATGTTCAAGTAACCCATAATAGACAGGAAAAAAGAAAACAGAGAAATGAAAAACAGAACAAAAAAATTTTAATGGTACACTTAAACCTGGCATAACAATAATTAGAACATATCTAAATAGTCTAAATACTTTAAAAGACAAAGATTGACAGGGTGGATTAAAAAGCACCCAAGTATATGCTGTCTACAAGAAATTCTCTTCAAATATAATGATACAGTCAGGTTGAAAGTAAAAGGATAGAAAAAATGTATCATGGAAACATTAATAAAAGGAAAAGAAGAGCAATTATATAACATAAGATAAAGTAGACAGTGAAGCAAAGAAAATTATCAGAAACAAAGAAGCACATTATATAATGATAAAAGGGTCAATCCATCAAGAAGACATAGCACTCTTGAAAGCATATTCTCTGCTTCAAACATCAGAGCTACAAAATAGGTGAAGCATAAACTGACAGAACTTAAGGAAGGAATAGATAAATCCACAAGTATAATTATTGGTAGAATACTTAACATTATTAAATAATTAATTTAATTAATTATTAATAATTATTGGTATATAAAATATAATTGGTAGAATAACCAGACAGAAAGTCAGCAAGGACCTTCAACAACTCAACAACTCCATAAACCAATGGATCTAAGCAGCATCCATAGGAAACCTCACCCAACAGAAGAATATACATTCTTTTAAAATACCCATGGAACATATACCAAGATAGACCATGTCCTGGGCCATAAAACAAATCTTAACAAATTTTTTAAAATGGAAACTATATAGTGTGTTCTCTAATAACAATGTAATCAAACTGGAGGTAGATGACAAAAGATAACAGAAAAAAAATATTTGTAAACTAAACAACACACTTCTAAACAGTCTATGGGTCAAATAGGAAAACTCAAAGAAAAGTTAAAAATACATTGAACTGAATAAAAATGAAAAAACAGCATATCAAAATTTCTAAGACTCAACTAAAGCAGTGCTGAGGGAGAAATTTATATCACTAGTGCATAGCTAGAAAATAAACTCAAGTAAACAATCTAACCTCTACCTCAAGAACCTAAAAAACAAAGATGAAATGAATTCAAAGAAAGCAGAAGAAAGGAAATAACAAAGATAAGGGCAGAAATCAGTGAAACTAAAAACAGAAAAACAATAGAGAAAATCAATGAAACAAAGAGCTGATTTTTAGAAAAGGTCAATTAAATTGACAAACTTTTAGCAAATCTGACAAAGAAAAAAAGAGAGAAGACATAAATTATGAATACCAGGTATAAAACAGAAGAAATCATCACAGACCCTGCAGAATGAAAGGATAAAATGGAATAATACTACAAACAGCTCTACACTCATAAATTTGACAAATTTGAATAACTGGGCCAATTCCTCAAAAAATACACCTTACCCAGTATGAGATAGATCTCTAGAATAGTGCTCCAACTATTAAAAAATTGAATTCGTAATTTAAAAGCACCCCTCCAAATCTCCAAGCCCAGATGATTTCATTAGAGAATTCTACTGAAAGTTTAAAGAATTAACACTAAATCTATACAATATCTTCCAGAAAATAAAATAGGAGAAAATATCTCGCAATTCATTTTACAATGTTGTATTACCCTGACACCAAATCAAACAAAGACAGTACAAAAACAGGCAACTACAGACCAGTATCCAAGTCCTGGCACAACTGTTGTGATACTGTCCTATATTGCAGGATGTTACTCTTGTGGGAAACTGTGTAATGTGTAGAGATATCTCTACATTATTTCTTACAATTGCATGTGAATCTAAATTATTTCAAAATAAAAAATTCACCTACAAAAACTTGTTCAAGTCTCATATTTTGAAATATTTTTACTGAATAATATTTTAAGTAATCATATTTTTTGCAATTTAATTAATCAAATTTCTAAGTTGGTGTCAATAGCTTATTTCAATATCAATATCAAAGAGATGAAACTGAGATCCAGAAAAGTTACACGGCTTGATCAAGTTTAACAACACCTTAATTACTAAATTATGACAAGAGTCCTTGACACCCCACTCATACTTTCCACCAAAATATTAGATTGAACTGCATAAAATTACCAATATTGAGCCACTGTTACCTATTAAAAATAGGTTTAACCCAGTATATAATCACCATTGTGGAAAGGACTTTTAATGCTGCTGTATTTTCTAATAAGTATTAATTTAGTATCTATTGCATGCTTAATCAAATATGAAGTGCTTAACTCTATGGAATATGTCATTTAATTCTCCTTTGATGTATGACTACTAGCGTTGTTGCCATGACTTAGAATCCCTCAGGAACTACCTGAAATCTCATTCCCCCCATCCCAATCTGAAGTCATCCCCATCTCTTGTGCTGTCATGTTGTTAGGATTTATGTCACTAGACTGGATTCTCAAAGCACCATGGGAAAAAAGCTGGAGGATCAGCACTTGACTTATGCTCATCCAGAGGCCTAGACCCATGGTCTAATCCCAAAGTTTCCTCTCTCAGAACCACCACCTAAGAAACTCTAGGTCTAAATAGGTGCAAAACTATCCTCAGAGCTTGTGAGAGTTTTCCAGACTGAAAATTGTCCCTAGTCCTCCTTTTTGTTTCAGACTAGAATTGAATCTAAGTGGCTAGGGGTGGGTGGAGTAAAAGATGGAGATCCCAGTATCAACCTGTCCTTCTAGGAGTCTTTCACACTGATGCTGATCCAGGACATTGAAATAGCCCAGGGCCTCTCCATCTAGCCAGGTCCCAGTGCCACTACAGTGCATTGTTCCCTGGTCACTCCAGGAGCACACTTCCACCCAGCTGCTTTACGTTCTTCCTTTTCAGTAGCTTATCTATCTAACAGTTGTCTCCTTGTGGGCCATAATCAATACAAACTAGAGCAAAGAACCTGGATACCCATCTGAGCTCTTCCTGTGAGCAACAGTATGACTTTAAGCACCAACTTAATTCCTCCTAGCCTTGCTTGCTTGGCCAATAAAGTAGTGAAAATACTGGTGTAATAATCTAATGAGATAATGCCATGTTTTCCAAACCATAGTATGTTTATTAATGATATATGAGATGATTTTAGGTAGTATATATCAAAATATTTATCTTAAGTACTTTTACTCATACCTTACTAGAGAAGACAAATTGTTTCCTTTTTTTTTTTTTTTTTGCCGTACGCGGGCCTCTCACTGTTGTGGCCTCTCCCGTTGCGGAGCACAGGCTCCGGATGCGCAGGCTCAGCGGCCATGGCTCACGGGCCCAGCCGCTCCACGGCATATGGGATCCTCCCAGACCGGGGCACGAACCCGTATCCCCTGCATCGGCAGGCGGACTCTCAACCACTGCGCCACCAGGGAGGCCCTGTTTCCTTTTTATAGTAAATTCCCTTTAAAAATAAATGTGTGTCCATTTTTTCAAAATATAAAGTCATTTAAAGAAAAATATTAAGTACATAATGTAACAAAATGACTTGTGAAAGAAACTGATGTATTGGAAACACCGAGTTAACATATGCTGTGCTTGTCAATGTAAGACATTTTGTCTAGTCATACCAACACTGCAATAGAAAGGAGGGTGCATGCCTGAATTGTCCCTATGTCCATTCATATTGACAAAATGTAATAGTTAATTGCTTTGCGTTTTTCTTTGCCAGCATATACAGTCCCAAAGCATGCAATCCCTGTTACCACCAACTACCATAGACTTCATGTCACATCACATCACTGTCCTCCTGTGGCTTTCAGTTTCCCATATAAGCTCCTCATCTCATGTTTTTAACCACTCAGAATCCATGTCATTCACTTTGCTCACACAATCTTGACTACCCTGTGGCTACTAAGCCACAACCGATTCATCCTGCAAGATTTATTTCAGAACTCACCTGCGTCTGGATATCTAGATAACTACTTGGCTTTCAGATGACTTTCTTACTTTGAAAGTCACCAGCATTGACGACTATAGTTGGTTTTGTCTGTGTTTACAATAGCAAGACAAAAGAAATAAACATAAAATTAGAGTGATGGATAATGAGTTCTATGGCAAAGATATTATGCATTGTAGTGCAGGAGGTAGTATATGAAGGTCTTAAAAATACAGACTGGAGCCAGACCATCTGGGTTTGAATTCTGGCACACCACTTGCCACTTGGAGAAGTTATTCAGCCTGAGTCTCAAAATCTCATCTGAAACTGGGGATAATAACAATTGCTACTTCATAAGGTTACTGTGAGAATGAAATGAGTTAGCATAGGGAAGTGCTTAGACAATATCTGAAATACTAGTTATTGTTATACGAAAAAGGCACCATTGGCAACATATAAGAGGTGCTCCTAACCGAGAGTTCTAACCAAGAGGCTGCCTGGAGACGATGGAGTCCAATTCAGTATAGCAGGACAGGTGGGAGTGTATGCATCTTGGGGGAGGGGAGCAGGTAGAATAGGGTGGACTAGGCAGTGCATATACCAGCTGCAAAGTCACACATAAGTGGGCATGGGAATGAGGAGTAAAAGTTCATGGCATGTTACAGAACTGCATGTGGCATCTCTAGTTCAAGGGGACTGAGGTAGAAAGTGATGGAAAAGGGATGGACTTAGGCCAAATCACAGGAAAGCTCTGCATGTCATCCTCAGAGGTTTGGGGAAAAAAGTATTTGAGTGTCTGCTATGTTCCAGATGCTACTTTGTTTTAGGGACTGGACACTAGAGTACAATGGTAAAACGTACACAGCCTCTATATTTGGCATGGCCTAATTAGGAAGATAAATACACAATTAAATGACAACAGATAAATACTTAATTGAAGAATGTAGCAAGTGCTATGAAAGCACAAAGCCTATGTTTATTTTTTCCAAAGACATAAACAAAGTCTTAACAGATGAGTAAATGTTCTCCAAACAACAAGCAGGAAATCAGAAAGTTACAATATTTACCAAAAAACAATAATATGGCATTATGTGCCAAACTCTTTCTATACATTTTTTAAAATGTTGTGTTATTAATCCTTCTGACAACAGTTTTATTATTAGCAGTTTTTATCAAATTTTAGAGATGAGGATCCCCAAGGTCACAGAGTAAACCGGTTTTCTTGACTAGTTACATTTAGTTTTCTTTAGAATATAGTACTCTTCATACAGTAGATACTCTATCACTACTGTATTTGGCAATTAGATAAAAGGCAGTATTATTCTTATTTGTACATAAAGTTTCAAGTTCATGACAAATAGTCCAGGTTCATGAAAAAAAATTCATGAAGGTTCATGACAGAAAAATAACAGATTTTCATTTTAAAAGCCCTTAGTTCCACAGACTATGAGAGATGGCTGTGACACACTAGCATGTCAATATACATACATATAAAACTTCAGAAAATATCGACATGGTAATTTCATATTTAGTAGCTATTTCTTCCAAACAGCAACAGTCACACCATCCATTATATTGCTTGTTCTGACAGTAAAGAAAATAAACTGTATTTAATCAGAGGATTAACTGAGGACCACACTGATCACAACGGTCTCTCACATTCTGTTGCTGGCAGGTGAGGAATGAAGTTGAAGTTCATGATAGAAAGACAAAGATGAACATGTTTCCTTTTTCTTGTCTTATTCCACAGTTATAACTCAAGTTCCTCTGAACATCTTGGAGGACAGAGATGAAGGAGTAGACCCCTGGACATCTGAAGAGGCAAAGTCCACATTCACACTGGACGTTATCGTGTGACTGACTGAGAGAAATTACTCAGGATGTCCAACTTAACAGATTGCTTTCACATACTTTGCCTCCTTCAGTCTTCATGAAAACTCTGGGAAAGAGCTAATATCATCCTTATTTCACAGAGAAGGGGAAAGAACTTTAAAGGAAGCAAATGATGTAGCTAATTATGGCAGGATTTGCATCTGGGTAGTTGCCTCCAGGTCCACCGAGTTTTATACCCCTTGCCTATCTCTATTTGGAAGGTCTCACATATTAGCCATGTCCATAAAGGAAATATTGGTTAGACTCACCATTTTATGAGCCTTTTAGCAAGAGGAAATGAGGTTGGTGTAAAGGTGCTTATTCATAGATCAGACAATAGAGGTCATGTGGCTTCTCTTGATCCTCATCCTGTGGCTTTGCTCCCTCATGCCCTGCTCTCTGCACACTGGTCTCCTCACTATTCTTCAAACAGATCAAGCCCAACCATGCTCCCCATTTGCTGTTACTCCATATGGAATTCTCTTTGTGGCACTCTTCCTAAGGACTTTATTGAAAGACCTTCACTCTCTCCTCTTCTTGTCACCTGATCACCCTTCCCTGCTATATTTTTTTCTATAGCTCTTATCATCATCTGTCATGGTATACATTTTGAAGTATAGTTGATGTACAAGTTAAAGGTATACAATATCATGATTCACAACTTTTAAAGGTTATACTCTATTCTTAGTTATTATAAAATATTGGCTAAATTCCCTGTGTTGTACAATATATCCTTGTAGCTTATTTTATACATAATAGTTTATACTCTTAATCCCCTACCCCTCCTATATTGCTCCTCCTCCCTTCCCTTTCTCCACTGGTGACCACTAGTTTGTTCTCTGTATCTGTGAGTCTGCTTCTTTTTTGTCATATTCATTAGTATGGTATATTTTTAGATTCCACATATAAATGATATCATACAATATTTGTCTTTCTCTGATTTATTTCAGTTAGCAAAATACCCTCCAAGTCCACCCATGTTGCTGCAACTGGAAAAATTTCATTCTTTTTGTATGACTGAGTAGTATTCCATTGTGTATATATATCACATCTTCTTTATTCATTCATCTGTTGATGGGAACTTAGGTTGCTTTCAAATCTTGGCAACTGTAAATAACATTGCTATGAACCCTGGGGTGCATGTATTTTTTTGAACTGGTGGTTTTGGGTTTTCTTGGATATATACCCAGGGTCGTATGGTAGTTCTATTTTTAGTTTTTTGAGAAATGTCCATACTCTTTTCCACAGTGGCTGAACCAACTTACATTCCCACCAACAGAGTACAAGGATTACTTTTTCTCCACATCCTCACCAACATTTGTTACTTGTAAACTTTCTGATGATAGCCATCCTGATAGGTGTGAGCTGGTATCTCACTGTGGTTTTGATTTGTTTATTGGCTTGTTGTATACCTTTCCCTACTAGTGTAAACTCTATCAAGGTAAGGAGTTTTGACTGCATTTACTCTGCTATATTCCTACTATCCAGTGACTGGCATGCAATAGACATATAATAAATGTTTGCATAGAAGGAGAGATCGAGATAGAGATATGGAAGAGAGAGAAGGAGGAGAAGGAGGGGAAAGAGGTGGAGGAAGAGGAGGGGAGAGAGAAGGAGAGGGAGGGAAGGACTTGTGTTCTGACTCCACCACCTATTTCATGGCCGGGTAAACATGTCACTGTACTCATGGAACACAGTTCCTTCCTCTCGACAATAAAGAGTTGAGATGCAATCACCTCTAAGATGACTACCAAGATGAATGTTCCATCATTCTGCGCATTGTGGTTCTACTTTTCCTTTTTTTTTTTTCTGATAGAAAAGGGGAAATAAACAGTCAGCCACCAAGGGAAAGGCTGCACACATCAGCAGGCTCTGCTTTCTGCACCTATTATCACACTTACTAGTGTGCTGAACACAGCTAGCCTTATTCTAATGCATAAGGGGCCTGGGATTTCCCTGGCGGTCCAGTGTTGACTGACCCCGCACGTCCTCTGCAGGGAGCACAGGTTCAGTGTCTGGTTGGGGAACTAAGATCCCACATGCCGCGCGAGCTCAGACAAAAAAGTAAAATAAAATAAAGTATGATTCACATGTACACACTGCTATATTTAAAATGGATAACCAACAAGGACCTACTGTATAGCACATGGAACTCTGCTCAATATTATGTAACAGCCTAAATGGGAAAAGAATTTGAAAAAGAATGTATAATTGGATCACTTTGCTGTACACCTGAAACTAACACAACATTGTTAATCAATTATACTCCAATATAAAATAAAAAGTTTTAAAAAATGAATAAGGGGCCTTTCTATGTGACATTATTTGAGATATTTCAGGAAAGCTTCTGGTTAGTCAAAAGTATCTTTCCCCACAAGTTTCTGTTGATACTTAAAATTCTAAGGTACGTGGCATTTCTGTAGGTACTTTCCCTTATTAAATTAGAAATATCCTTCAACACCCCTATCAGTCACAATACATGTGAGACAGCACTGAAAAAAGAATAGGACTTGGGTGTCAAGAAGACCAGGATGGGAAGCCTGACTGCCACTTAATGGCTACAAGAACTTGAGCAATTGACTTTATTAAATCTTAGCTTCATAACCTGGAAATGGTGATAATATCAGTACTTGCTTTACAAGGATTTTGTGTGAGAAATAAATGACATGAAGCTTCTAAAGCATTTAAGAAATGATCAATAAACTAATGCTAATATGTTCTTTTTAATAGTATAGGATTAATGATATCTGATCCCAGTGAGCAGTTAGCTTCTGGTGTTGGGTTTATAAATGGGCATATTGTGGATAAGGGGAGGAAATATAGATTCAGAACACAAGAGTGAATGTCTCCTTAGGGAGTCAAACGGGCACTGGTGTCGGGGGATGGGGGAGGCTGGGCAATCTGGAGTCACAGGGGCTCCATAAGGAAGAAAGGGATCAAAGAAAACTGTCAGTAGTAATTGCAATCAGAACTCTCACTTTTTCAATGATGTTTTAAACATGCATTTACTGTCTTTTTGGTTAACCAAAGCCACAGAGTATTGTAATTGCTCAGATACCACACATCATCTCACATCAAATCAATGCAGCACTAGCTGACACAAGAGAATCCAGTTCTCTGCAGTTAGACATGAACATCACTCAGTGTCCCCAAGTTCCTGGCTTGGCCAGTCAACTTATCAGCAAAGGTTGAAGATGTTTGGGAAAATCAAAAAGAGATCTAAAATCTAGAGTGGCGCCAACTCATTTATCATCCTAAATGAAAACATTGCTGCTGTGTCTAGAGCACTGACATCTTCTGTATAAACTAGAGATCTTTTTCTTTGTGGAGAAAAGTTTCATTTTAGTGATTACATCATGTTTCAAAACTGGTAGAGTGCCAAGGAAAAGGAGCGGGAAGTAATCCAGAAAAATAGCTTTGTACCCAAAATAAAGAGGAACCAGTATAAGTAGAAATTGAGGATCACTGTGACTTTATGCCTCCTTGTTAAGCCAGCTCCTGTTTTTCTAATATCATTTTTTAAGATTTTCTCACTCTTTTGCATCAGTTATCTGAAACTTGTAATATTCAATATTAGACAACTATAACTGCACTTGATAAGAAAAATTAAAATCTAAACCTTTAGAGAAATAGGAACAGAAAATGGCATTGTCTTAAACATATTGTCATTTGATAAACTAGATATTTATAATGTGGTCTCCTCCCAAATAACTCAAATCTGGGTTAGTGAAATTTCTGATTCACTGTTTGACTTTTGAAGAGTTTTAGAGGCTTTGAGGACTCTTTCTCTGCTTTAAAATAATTGCTCCAAAGAACGAATACACAAACATCAGTCTTTCGGCAGTTTATTATTGAGGGTCCACAATGCTAAAGGAAGACTTAGGCAGTTTCCTCTCAGGTCCAACTGCACCTGAGATAACATTTCATGTTGCCATTAAGCTGCCAGCCCTTGAGAGCTAAGACTTCTTAATTTCATCACTGTCCTTATACACAGCACATATTAAGCCCTGAATTGAATAACTTTTCAATTAATAAATGAATAATGGATACATTAGTCACCACTGGGAATGTGAACTTGTTTAAAGCTCAACTTATCTTACAAGTTAGCTGGATAGATAAGATATGCAAAATTAAATAACAAACCAAAAGTTGAATTACCCTAACGGCTTAACTTTCCCAGGGAAGAGTACGTGGGCAGTAGCTATACTGAAATGAGGAGAAGCAGGACAGCCTGCTGGGTGAGAGTTTAGGCTCTGAAATTAGATAGAATTTATTGCTTGACTCTATCATTTGCTAGCTGTATAAACTTGGGTAAGTTACTGTCAAAGGATAATGAGACCATTACACATTATCTGAAATAAGAAGACAAAGCAGAATGTATTGCTTGCACAGCAAGAGAGAGTGATACTGGTCAGGCACAGTATCTGTGGTCTTCCAAAGGATTTAGGGGAAGCATGCTGTTCATGGACACTTTCAGAGGCATCTGTAGAAGCCTGACTACTGGGGATAAAGGCTGTTGTTAACTGGTTGAAACTAAGAAATGTATTTGTAGGAGTGAGTCCTGATTGGCTGACTTTCAGAAGCAAAGGGCTGTCCTTGATTGGTTGGCTTATAAAGCACATTCACTGCAGCAGTTGTTGATCAAGTGGACTGGATTTACAAACAGTTCTGTTGACCACTTGTTGCCATGGCTACAGAACAATTAATCTTTTCGTATGTATGTGAAAACTTAACCTTTCTAGATTTCAGTTTCTTATCTATAAACTTCACAGGGGTTTTATATGAATTTTAAAAGATAACACTCAAAAAACTTATACTGTGCTTGCCACATAGCATTCAGTAAAAGTTATGTTTATATTTTTAAGATACACATGAAGCATTTTGTTTGTAAGATCGATAGAGTTCCTATGAAATGTGGTCTGAATGCTTTTGCTGGAACACCATGAAACATTGTCATTTACTTCCTCTTTTCCCTTTCTCCACTCTTGGTTTAAAAAAAAACAAAAAACTCAACTAACATGGTATTTTATTCACAAAGGCCTAACATTGAGTTTAAATGGGCTTATATTACCTAGGATTCTGTTTTTCTTCTGTTCTACCTTAGTTCACGTTAGATTCTGAAGGCATGAGATAAATAGGATGGCTGTTCTCCAGTACCCTAGGAGAATAAGGGGAATTGTGGTAGACTGGATTATTGTCTCCAGTTCTTCTCTCCTACCTTGTTATAGATTGTACATGACTTTCCAGTATCTCTCACCAAGTAAACAGAGTGTGTTCCCTACCCCCAATGATACTGGTGTTGGCCACATGAATTACTTTAGTCAGTGGATTGTAGCAGATGTAATTCAAGGAAAGGCTTTAGCCTTGCTTTTAGGATTTGGCTTGGAATTTTGCATCTTTGCCATCTACCATGAGAGTAACATACCCCATCCAGGAAGAACAAGGAGGCACGCAGAGCAGATCTGGACCCAGTGTGTAGGCTGAAGTCAGGCCCAGGTCACCAACAGACCCTTGACTGAGAAAAATAAATATTTGTTGGTGTAAAGTCACTGTGGTTTGTTGTACAGCAGAGGCTGACTAATATATAAAGGAAAGAGATGAGGCAGAGCCTGGATGGTTATAAAATGAAAAAGAGAAATGGAGCAGGAACAGGGAGTAAAGAACCAGAGAAATAAATTAACCTAAGAAAAATATGGCCATTACCTTGTTTTGCTTCATTTGTAAGGAGAATATTAATACATTAAGACTTTCCTCCTAGATGCAAAATAATACAAAGATAGAGCAATCAAGAAGACTAAAATATAGAGCTCTCTGGGAGAGATACACTCAGTGCAAAACAGAAAGATAAATGTTTCATACCTGGCATTTAAGAAGTCAGCGTACTAAAGACTGAGGAGGCTATAAGCTGAAAAACTAATCCTGAGACTGGGAAGTTTCAGAAAGAAAAGAGAAGACCAAGATTCTAGGTGCTAGGACAGTCTTCTTACAAAGTTTTTTTTTTTTTTTTAATCACACTACGGATTTGATTCAATGTATGATTAAATTCATTCTTTATGTTCATATATGGCAACGAAGAAGTAGATATTAAGTAAAAACATAGAGGATCTCTGAGGCACAGCTAGAAAATATGGACAAATAATTATTAGATGTGATTCATTTGATAAGGATGATTCTAACTTTTCTGATCCAGAAGGATTTTGCAGATGTCAGAATCATCAAAATCAGCATATATTATCTTTTAAATACTAATGAACAATATTGAGAAAGTGGCAGCTCATATCATTTGAGGCTTCAAGTTTAAATTTATCATACCATGAAGTCAAATGTCAAAGTGTTACCTTTGATTAAACTAATATTAGAACTGGCTAAAACTCCAGAACAGCTTTGGTTATCTAGGTCAGACCCATTCCATAAGAGTCTTGTTAATTTATGAGTGTCTAGTTAATTTCTTTCATGAAAAAGATTATAATTTCAGATCCTAAGGGTTTTACAATGACAGCCTAAACAAAGATGTTTCTTTGAAACCAAACTATAAACTTAACAGTTTAAATTATATATGCCAGATTGCATCTCATAAATTTAGAACACTCTTCTCAAAAGATTAGAATGCAATGAAGTTAAACTGTTTATATTTGGAAATTCTGAACTTTTAGAAGAAAGGCCAACTTGTCCACATCAGCCCTCACTATTTAAAACAGTTCATGTGCATTTGATGGTTGTGAGGTTTTAATTCTTTTCCTGTTATGGTGTTATCATAGTAACAACATTGAAAAAAAGTACACATTGTTCTTACTTCTGCATTTCTTTTTAATAAGATTCTCAACTTATCTACGCAGTCAAAGGAAAAGAAAATTTAGGACACTCCCTTTTTCCCCACTCAAACTGCTGTTGCTAAAAGAAGACTTTGAACCTGAATTATTTAGATGTACTCTACATTATCTGAATTTGTTGGGTAATAATTCAAACTTTCCTTTTGGTTCAGCAAAATAGGCTTTGAGGGATAAGTAAATATGGCTGAGGAAGTTCTTTGAACTTGCAATTATTTATCAACTAAAATGCTTCCAGTTACTGTTAACAAAAACACAATCACCACATCCTCACAGTGTAACCTCCACAGTCAGAAAAGAAGAAACTCCCTGACTTCTGCCTTCTCCCATTTCCCAAAAGTCCCTCAGACGAACTTTCCCTCAAGTCTCCTGGCTAGAAGAGATTCACATGCCTGGCACAGGTGAGCAGAATAGAACCAATTGCCTTAGGACAACTAAGATTCATTCCCTGCACTGAGGACAGATCCAGGCACCCCTGAAGCCCATGGCCTTATTGTATACAATTGGGTTTAATACATAAATTGCATGAGGGGAGAATTATAGTTTAACAGATGAATGACAGTATCCACCATTGGCTTTTAGCTACATTTTTATAGCACTTAAAATTTTTCAAACATTTTTAGATATGTATTTTAATTCTCAAAACATCTGGAAAGGTGGAATATAACCGATTATTCCTATCTTACATACTGAGGTCCAGAGAAGTTAAGTGGCTTGCCCAAGGCCACAAAACTGATAAAAAGATCTTGAATTTGTGTCATATTCATTTTTAAAATAATCACATAATGTTAAATAGTTCCCAAATAATGGGAAATTATATTAATTAATTTCCCTTTTAAAACATGCAGGCAACATATGTTACTTTTTTAATGTTAAAAAAAAAACACCAGGAATCCCCCTGACCTGTTCTCCTTCTGATATTAATTTCTACTTGACAGGTACTTTATGCTATTATGAATTTGTATAATAGTCTCACTCAAAGAAAAATAGAGTCTTTAAACTTTGACATGGTAAAAACAGTTGAAAACTCTTTCAAAAACAAGATGAACTGCCTATGCTACAGTTGGTCAATATCCTATCTTGTATGTAGGAGATGAGACAGACTGTTATTGATGCAGAATTATAGAGAATGTCACTGTCCTTGAACTCATTTATTGCAATAAAAGGCAGAGAGGAGAACACCTGGAGTCAGTTAGCCCAACTTCTGCCTCTCAGCTGGGCAAATAAAGGGATTCTATCTCCTTTTAAGATATTTGTAGAGGCTTCCCTGGTGGCACAGTGGTTAAGAATCCGCCTCCCAATGCAGGGGACATGGGTTCGAGCCCTGGTCCAGGAAGATCCCACATGCAATGGAGCAACTAAGCCCGTGTGCCACAACTACTGAGCCTGTTCTCTAGAGCCCACGAGCCACAACTACTTAGTCCATGTCCCACATCTACTGAAACCCACGCACCTAGAGCCCAGGCTCCATGACAAGAGAAGCCACCGCAGTGAGAAGCCCGCTCACCAAAACAAAGAGTAGCCCCTGCTCGCCACAACTAGAGAAAGCCTGTGTGCAACAACAAAGACCCAACGCAGCCAAAAATAAATTAAAAGAAAAAAAAATTTGTAGAGAAAGATCATCTGTAGTTAGCACTGGTACCTTGCTAAGCTGATTTAAAATGTCCTATGTCATAGGTAGCTCTATAACTGTACTCACATTCTTGGTTGCAGTGTACTCACAAAAGGGCCTTCATATTCCCTTCTGTGAGCAATGGAGGTGACAGTGCCATGAGAGTGTCACTCTCTCAATTAAGGTCAGCCTTAACTCTCTTGTCAATTCTTCTACCTCTTCTCTGTTTTGTTTTGTTTTGTTTTTTTGGGGGGTTATTACATAATATTGATAAATTCCTAATTTATTCATTCTTATTAGCATTATTTTTAGAACTCCACAGGCCAATCCCATTAAAAAGTTAGTACTGAATGATTCTTTAAATTAACATTACTCTTTGAGATTTTCAAAAGTATTTCACTTCTAGGAATCTGTCCTCTAGAAATATATGCACATGTACACCAACATATATGTACTAGGCACTTCACTGCTACATTGTTGTAATTATGAAAATTTAGGAACAATATAAATTACCATCAGTAGAAGCAAAGTTAATAAATTGTTATATACACATAAATGGAACTTCAGGCAGTTCTTTTAAAAATTTGGTAAATTTTTATGTACTGATGGAGATGTACATCATAAATTGTTTTATTTTAAAAGCAAGATGTGGAGCAATATTTACCCTGTATTCCATTTTTGCTTTAAAAATACATGGTATATGGGCTTGCCTGGTGGTGCAGTGGTTGAGAGTCCGCCTGCCATTGAAGGGGACATGGGTTCGTGCCCCAGTCCAGGAAGATCCCACATGCCACGGAGCGGCTGGGCCTGTGAGTCATGGTCACTGAGCCTGCACGTCCGGAGCCTGTGCTCCACAACGGGAGAGGCCACAACAGTGAGAATCCCGTGTATCGCCAAAAATAATAATAATAATACATGCTAGGAAATAAGTAAATAAAAATATATATTGTATGAGCATAGAAAATCTCTGGAAGTGTACACAGCAAACTGCTAACAGTGAAACTTGTAGGAGGGTGACAGTAAAGAATAAAATAGCTTATTTTTAACTTTACACATTTCTGTGTAGTTAGCTAAGTATTGAGTTTATAATTTTAAATAATTTGAAAAGAAAAAAGTACAATTTTAGAATATTGGAACTCATTATACAATTGTTTTTTCATTAGAGTGGTTTGATAAAAGATATCATACAGATGCAGCATGGAGTAGTGATGAACAAACTGCCAGAGTTTGAATACCAGCTCTGCTACTTACTAACTGTGCATCCTGGGGTAAGGGACTTAGTTTTTTTGTGCCTCAGTTTCCTCATCTGTAAAGTGGGGACAATCACAGTATCAAATGAGAACGTTGTAAGAAGAAAAAGGAGATAGCACATAAAAAATTCTAACTTAAAACAGTGTCTGGGGTCCCACCCAATCAGGAAACCTACACAAGCATCTTAGATATCCTCATGCACCAGAGGGCAGATAGCAGAAGCAAGAAGAACTACAATCCTACAGCCTGTGGAACAAACAACACATTCGCAGAAAGATAGACAAGATGAAAAGGCAAAGGGCTATATACCAGATGAAGGAACAAGATAAAACCCCAGAAAAACAATTAAATGAAGTGGAGATAGGCAACCTTCCAGAAAAAGAATTCAGAATAATGATAGTGAAAATGATCCAGGACCTCGGAAAAAGAATGGAGGCAAAGATCGAGAAGATGCAAGAAATGTTTAACAAAGACCTAGAAGAATTAAAGAAAAAACAAATAGAGATGAACAATACAATAACTGAAATGAAAACTACATTAGAAGGAATCAATAGCAGAATAACTGAGGCAGAAGAACGGACAAGTGACATGGAAGACAGAATGGTGGAATTCATTGCTTCAGAACAGAATAAAGAAAAAATAATGAAAAGAAATGAAGACAGCCTAAGAGACCTCTGGGACAACATTAAATGCAACAACATTCACATTATAGGGGTCCAAGAAGGAGAAGAGAGAGAGAAAGGACCAGAGAAAACATTTGAAGAGATTATAGATGAAAATTTCCCTAACATGGGAAAGGGAAGAGCAGCGAGTCCCATAAAGGATAAACCCAAGGAGAAACAAGCCGAGACACATAGCAACCAAATTGGCAAAAATTAAAGACAAAGAAAAATTATTGAAAGTAGCAAGGGAAAAATGACAAATAAGATACAGGGTAACTCTCCATAAGATTAACAGCTGATTTCTCAGCAGAAACTCTACAAGCCAGAAGGTAGTGGCATGATATACTTAAAGTGATGAAAGGGAAGAAACGACAACCAAGATTACTCTAACTGGCAAGGATCTCATTCAGGTTCGATGGAGAAATCAAAAGCTTTATAGACAAGCAAAAGCTAAGAGAATTCAGCACCACCAAACCAGCTCTACAACAGGTGCTAAACGAAATTCTCTAAGTGGTAAACACAAGAAAAGAAAAGGATCTACAAAATCAAACCCAAAATAATTAAGAAAATGGTCACAGGAACATACATATTGATAATTACCTTAAAGATGAATGGATTAAATGCTCCCACCAAAAGATACAGGCTTGCTGAATGGATACAAAAACAAGACTCATATATATGCTGTCTACAAGAGACCCATTTCAGACCTAGGGACACAAACAAACTAAAAGTGAGTGGATGGAAAGAGATATGCCATGCAAATGGAAATCAAAAGAAAGCTGGAGTAGCAATACACATATCAGATAAAATAGACTTTAAATAAAGAATGTTACAAAAGACAAGGAAGGACAACACAAAATGATCAAGGGATCAATCCAAGAAGAAGATATAACAATTATAAATATACATAAACCTAACATAGGAGCACCTCAATACATAAGGCAACTGCTAACAGCTAGAAAAGAGGAAACTGACAGTAACACAATAATAGTGGGGGACTTTAACACCTCACTTACACCTATAGACAGATCATCCAAAATGAAAATGAATAAGGAAACAGAAGTTTAAATGACACAATAGATCAGATAGATTTAATTAATATTTATAGGACATTCCATCCAAAAACAGCACATTACACTTTCTTCTCAAGTGCACATGGAACATTCTCCAGGATAAATCACATTTTGGGTCATAAATCAAGCCTCAGTAAATTTAACAAAATTGAAATCATACCAAGCATCTTTTCTGACAACAACGCTATGAGATTATTAATCAATTACAGGGAAAACAATGTAAAAAACACAAACACATCAAGGCTAAACAATACGTTACTAAATAGCCAAGAGATCACTGAAGAAATCAAAGAGGAAATCAAAAAATACCTAGAGACAAATGACAATGAAAACACAATGATCTGAAATCTATGGGATGCAGCAAAAGCTCTAAAAAAGTTCTAAGAGGGAAGTTTATAGCTATACAAGCCTGCCTCAAGAAACAAGAAAAATCTCAAATAAACAATCTAACTTTACACCTAAAGGAACTAGAGAAAGAGGAATAAACAAAACCCAAAGTTAGCAGAAGGAAAGAAATCATAAATCTCAGAGCAGAAATAAATGAAATAGAAACAAAGAAAACAATAGCAAAGATAAATAAAGCTAAAAGCTGGTTCTTTGAGAAGATAAACAAAATTGATAAACCATTAGCCAGACTCATCAAGAAAAAGAGGGAGAGGATTCAAATCAATAAAATTAGAAAAGAAAAAGGAGAAGTTACAACAGACATCGCAGAAATACAAAGCATCCTAAGAGACTACTCCAAGCAACTGTATGCCAAAACAATGGACAACCTGAAGAAATAGACAAATTTTTAGAAAGGTATAACCTTCGGAGACTGACCAGGAAGATATAGAAACTATAAACAGAACAATCACAAGTAATGAAATGGAAACTGAGATTAAAAATCTTCCAACAAACAAAAGTCCAGGACCAGATGGTTTCACAGGTGAATTCTATCAAACATTTAGAGAAGAGCTAACACCCATCCTTCTCAAAATCTTCCAAAAAGTTGCAGAGGAAGGAACACTCCCAAATTCATTCTATGAGGCCACTATCACCTTGATACCAAAACCACAAAAAGATACCAAAAAAAAAAAAGAAAATTACAGACCAATATCACTGGTGAATATAGACGCAAAAATCCTCAGCAAAATACTAGCAAAAAGAATCCAACAACACATTAGAAGGATCATACACCATGATCAAGTGGGATTAACCCCAGAGATGCAAGGATTCTTCAACATATGCAAATCAATGTGATACACCATATTAACAGATTGAAGAATAAACACCATATGATCACCTCAATAGATGCAGGAAAAGTTTTTGACAAAATTCAGCACCCATTTATGATAAAAACTCTCCAGAAAGTGAGCATAGAGGGAACCTACTCAACATAATAGAGGCCATATACGACATGCTCACAGCAAACATCATTCTCAATGGTGAAAAACTGAAACCATTTCCTCTAAGAACAGGAACAAGACAAGGATATCCACTCTCACCACTATAATTCAACATAGTTTTGGAAGTCCTAGCCATGGCAATCAGAGAAGAAAAAGAAATAAAACAAATACAAATTGGAAAAGAAGAAGTAAAACTGTCACTGTTTGCAGATGACATGATACTATACATAGAGAATCCTAAAAATGCCAACAGACAACTACTAGAGCTAATCAATGAATTTGGTAAAGTTGCAGGATACAAAACTAATGCACAGAAATCTCTTGCATTCCTATACACTAAAGATGAAAAATCTGAAAGAGAAATTAAGGAAACACTCCCATTTACCATTGCAACAAAAAGAATACAATACCTAGGAATAAACCTACCTAAGGAGACAAAAGACCTGTATGCAGAAAACTATAAGACACTGATGAAAGAAATTAAAGGTCATACCAACAGATGGAGAGATATACCATGTTCTTGGATTGGAAGAATCAATATTGTGAAAATGACTATAATACCCAAAGCAATCTACAGATGCAATGCTATCTCTATCAAATTACCAATGGCATTTTTTATGGAAAGAACAAAAAAATCTGAAAATTTGTATAGAGACACAAAAGACCCTGAATAGTCAAAGCAGTCTTGAGGGAAAAAAACGGAGCTGGAGGAATCAGACTCCCTGACTTCAGACTATACTACAAAGCTACAGAAATCAAGACAATATGGTACTGGAACAAAAACAGAAACATAGATCAATGGAACAAGATAGAAAGCACAGAGGTAAACCCACGCACCTATGGTCAACTAATCTATGACAAAGGAGGCAAGGATATACAATGGAGAAAAGATAGTCTCTTCAATAAGTGGTGCTGGGAAAACTGGACAGCTACATGTAAAAGAATGTAATTAGAACACTCCCTAACACCATACACAAAAGTAAACTTAAAATGGATTCCAGACCTAAATGTAAGACCGGACACTATAAAACTCTTAGAGGAAAACATAGGAAGAACACTCTTTGACATAAACCACAGCAAGATCTTTTTTTTTTTTTTTTTTTTTTTTTTTTTTTTTTTCCCTTTTTGCGTTATGTGGGCCTCTCACTGTTGTGGCCTCTCCCATTGCGGAGCACAGGCTCCGGATGCGCAGGCCCAGCGGCCATGGCTCACGGGCCCAGCCGCTCCGCGGCATATGGGATCCTCCCAGACCGGGGCACGAACCCGTATCCCCTGCATCGGCAGGCGGACTCTCAACCACTGCGCCACCAGGGAGGCCCAGCAAGATCTTTTTTGATCCACCTCCTAGAGTAATGGAAGTAAAAATAAAAATAAAAAAATGGGACCTAATGAAACTTAAAAGCTTTTGCACAGCAAAGGAAGCCATTAAGAAGATGAAAAGACAACCCTCAGAATGGGAAAAAATATTTGCAAATGAATCAATGGACAATGGATTAATCTCCAAAATATATAAACAGCTCATGCAGCTCAATATTAAAGAAACAAACAACCCAATCCAAAAATGGGCAGAAGACCTAAATAGACATTTCTCCAAAGAAGACGTACAGATGGCCAAGAAGCACATGAAAAGCTGCTCAATATCACTAATTATTAGAGAAATGCAAATCAAAACTACAATGAGGTATCACCTCATACCAGTTAGAATGGGCATCATCAGAAAATCTACAAACAACAGATGCTGGAGAGTGTATGGAGAAAAGGGAACCCTCTTGCACTGTTTGTAGGAATGTACATTGATACAGCCACTATGCAGAACAGTATGGATGTTCCTTAAAAAACTTAAAACAGAATTACCATATGATCCAGCAATCCCACTACTGGGCATATACCCACAGAGAACCATAATTCAAAGAGACACATGTACCCCAATGTTCACTGCAGCACTATTTACAATAGGCAGGTTGTGGAAGCAACCTAAATGCCCATCAACAGATGAATGGATAAAGAAGATGTGGTACATATATACAATGGAATATTACTCAGCCATAAAAAGGAATGAAATTGAGTCATTTGTTGAGACGTGGATGGATCTAGAGACTGTCGTACAGAGTGAAGCAAGTCAGAAAGAGAATAACACATATCATATATTAATGCATGTATGTGGAACCTAGAAAAATGGTACAGATGAACCGGTTGCAGGGCAGAAGTTAAGACACAGATGTAGAGAAGAAAAGTATGGACACCAAGGGGGGAAAGCCGGAGGGGGTGGGGATGGTGGTTTGTTGAATTGGGCGATTGGGATTGACATGTATACACTAATGTTTATAAAATTCATGACTAATAAGAACCTGCTATATAAAAAAATAAATAAAATTAAAGTTAAAAAACAGTATCTTAACATAGTAAAGGTTCAGTAAGTGTTACCAACTAATAGAGAAGAAGTACAGAAAAGATAGATGCCTTAATGAAAATGGTCTATCTCACTGGTCCCAAAAGTTGGGATAAGAACTCAGGCTGCCTGGTTCCTAGTTCACTTACCTTTAAATGATAGATTTTGTTCTTTCTCTTTCACATTATCAGTTTTAAGTCTCTGAGATCAGTCCAGTTTCCTTCACTCTTTATTCTAGAGGAAACTGTCTCTGGCACTCAAGAGACTTACATAAAAAATTACAAAAATAAAATAAAAGCATCAAGAAAATGTTCAAGATACAAGGACAGCCATAAAAAGAAACAAAACTGAGTTATTTGTAGTGAGGTGGATGGACTTAGAGTCTGTCATACAGAGTGAAGTAAGTCAGAAAGAGAAAAACAAATACCGTATGCTAACACATATACATGGAATCCAAAAAAAAAAAAAAGGTTCTGAAGAACCTAGGGGCAGGACAGGAATAAAGATGCAGACATAGAGAACGGAATTGAGGACATGGGGAGGGGGAAGGGTAAGCTGGGATGAAGTGAAAGAGTAGCATTGACATATATACACTACCAAATGTAAAACAGATAGCTAGTGAGAAGCAGCCGCATAGCACAGGGAGATCAGCTCAGTGCTTTGTGACCACCTAGAGGGGTGGGATAGGGAGGGTGAGAGGGAGACGCAAGAGGGAGGAGATATGGGGATATATGTATATGTATAGCTGATTAACTTCTTATAAAGCAGAAACTAACACACCATTGTAAAGCAATTATACTCCAATGAAGATGTTAAAAAAAAAGCTACAAGGACAATAATTCCTTCAGGAAGTCCAATAACTTCCTGGAAATGTGTGTTCTTAAATGTAATTTCCTGCAGTTGTCAGCAAGATGCATGCACAGTTACTGTGAGGAAAAAGGAATCTGCTAGCAAAATTTAATTTGAAAAAAAAAATTATGGAAAAGAATCCTCCAAAATTTCACCAACATGTCATTTCAATGTTTATAGAGCCTAACAGCTCAAACAGTTGCTCCTCATGGGCTAAATATTACACATGTTTTTGTCTCAGAAAGATGCTGCAGTAAGCCATCAGGCACAATCAGCA
The DNA here is from genome assembly GCF_025265405.1 of Mesoplodon densirostris. NCBI lineage: Eukaryota > Metazoa > Chordata > Mammalia > Artiodactyla > Ziphiidae > Mesoplodon > Mesoplodon densirostris. The sequence goes on along the minus strand of NC_082662.1, from coordinate 62,769,422 downwards.
CATATGAACATCAAGCCCTTCTGTGAAAGGCCTGAGTTCTGGGGAAACATATAATTGCTCATCACATGTTAGGTATTCAACAAATATCTGTTGAATAGATTAATGAATGTATACTTCAAATCTGATTACATATTTGCATATCTGCTGGCTGTCCATTTCTGGTGTACTTGAAAATCTTCTGATGGGGGAGTCAAGATGGCGTACTAGGAGGATGCGGAATTCACGTCTCCTCACAACTAGGGCACCAGCCAGGCACTGGTGGGGGACCACGGACACCTAAGGGGATGGGAGGAACTCCCAGTAACCAGCTTGCAGGACCTAGGTTCCCAGGACGGAGGTCGGGCCTGAGCTCCTGTGGTGGGAGCTCTGAGTGCAAACCCCTGGACTAACAGAAAACCTCAGAACCCAGGGAATATCAATTGGAGTGAGGCCTCCCAGAGGTCCTCATCTCACCACCAAGACCCAGCTCTACCCAACTGCCTGCAAACTCCAGTGATGGACATCTCAGGCAAAACAACCAGTAAGACAGGAATACAGCACCACCCATCAAAAAAAAAAAAAAAGAAACAACAAAAAATTTGTTACAGACAAAGGAGCAAGGTAAAAACCTACAAGACCAAATAAATGAAGACAAACTAGGTAACCTAACTGAAAAAGATTTCAGAGTAATGATAGAAAAGATGATCCAAAATCTTGTAAATAGAATGGAGAAAATACAAGAAACATTTTACAAGGATCTAGAAGAACTAAAGAGCAAACAAACAGTGATGAACAACACAATAACAGAAATTAAAAATACTCTAGAAAGAATCAATAGCAGAATAACTGAGGCAGAAGAACGGATAAGTGACCTGAAAGATAAAATGGTGGAAATAACTGCCAGGGAGCAGAAAAGAGAAAAAAGAATGAAGAGAATCGAGAGCAGTCTCAGAGACCACTGGGGCAACATTAAACGTACCAACATTCAAATATAGGGATCCCAGAGGAAGAAGATAAAAAGAAAGGGGTTGAGAAAATACTTGAAGAGATTATAATTGAAAACTTCCCTAATATGGGAAAGGAAATAGTCAGTCAAGTCCAGGAAGCACAGAGAGTACCATACAGGATACACACAAAGAGAAACACGCTGAGACACATATTAACCAAATTATCAAAAATTAAATGCAAAGAAAAAATATTAAAAGCAGCAAAGGGGGCTTCCCTGGTGGCGCAGTGGTTGAGAGTCCACCTGCTGATGCAGGGGACACGGGTTCCTGCCCCGGTCTGGCAGGATCCCACATGCCATGGAGTGGCTGGGCCCGTGAGCCATGGCCACTGAGCCTGCACGTCCGGAGACTGTGCTCCACAACAGAAGAGGCCACAACAGTGAGAGGCCCACATACTGTGGGGAAAAAAAAAAAAAAAAAAAAAGCAGCAAAGGAAAAGCAACAAAAAACATAAAAGGGAATCCCCGTAAGGTTAACAGCTGATTTTTCAGCAGAAACTCTGCAAGCCAGGAGTGGGAGGACATATTTAAAGTGATGAAAGGGAAAAACCTACAATCAAGATTACTCTACACAGGAAGGATCTCATTCAGATTTGACAGAGAAATTAAAAACTTTGCAGACAAGCAAAAGTTAAGAAAATTCAGCACCACCAAACCAGCTTTACAACAAATGCTAAGGAACTTCTCTAGGCAGGAAACACAAGAGAAGGAAAAGACCTACAATAACAAACCTAAAACAATTAAGAAAATGGTAATAGGAACACACATATTGATAATTACCTTAAAAGTAAATGGATTAAATGCTCCAACCAAAAGACATTGACTGGCTGAATGGATACAAAAACAAGACCGGTATATATGCTGTCTACAAGAGACCCACTTCAGACCTAGGGAAACACAGAGACTGAAAGTGAGGGGATGGAAAATGATACTCCATGCAAGTGGAAATCAAAAGAAAGCTGGAATAGCAATTCTCATATCAAAAAAAATACACTTTAAAATAAAGACTATTATAAGACACAAAGAAGGACACTACACAATGATCAAGGGATCAATCCAAGAAGAAGATATAACAATTGTAAATATTTATGCACCCAACATAGGAGCACCTCAATAAATAAGGCAAATGCTAACATCCATAAAAGGGGAAATTAACAGTAACACAATCATAGTAGGGGACCTTAACACCCCACTTTCACCAATGGGCAGATCATCCAAAATGAAACTAAATAAGGAAACACAAGCTTTAAATGATACATTAAACAGGATGGACTTAATTGATATTTATAGGACATTCCATCCAAAAACAACAGAATACACTTTTTTCTCCAGTGCTCATGGCACATTCTCCAGGATAGACCATATCTTGGGTCACAAATCAAGCCCTGGTAAATTTAAGAAAATTGAAATCGTATCAAGTATCTTTTTGAACCACATCACTATGAGATTAGATATCAATTACAGGAAAAAAAATCTGTAAAAAATACAAACACATGGAAGCTAAATGATACGCTACTAAATAACCAAGAGATCACTGAAGAAATCATAGAAGAAATCAAAAAGTACCTAAACAAATGAAAATGAACACATGATGACCCAAAACCTATGGGAGGCAGCAAAGCAGGTCTAAGAGGGAAGTGTATAGCAATACAATCCTACCTCTAGAAACAAGAAACATCTCAAATAAACAATGTAACCATACACCTAAAGCAATTAGAGAAAGAAGAACAAAAAAACCCCAAAGTTAGCAGAAGGAAAGAAATCATAAAAATCAGATCAGAAATAAATGAAAAAGAAATGAAGGAAACTATAGTAAAGATCAATAAAACTAAAAGCTGGTTCTTTGAGAAGATAAAATTGATAAACCATTAGCCAGACTCATCAAGAAAAAAGGGAGAAGGCTCAAATCACCAGAATTAGAAATGAAAAAGGGGAAGTAACTACTGATACTCAGAAATACAAAGGATCATGAAAGATTACTACAAGCAACTATATGTCAACAAAATGGACAGCCTGGAAGAAATGGACAAATTCTTAGAAAAGCACAACCTTCCGAGACTGAACCAGGAAGAAATAGAAAATATAAACAAACCAATCACAAGCACTGAAATTGAAACTGTGATTTAAAATATTCCAACAAACAGAAGTCCAGGACCAGATGGCTTCAAAAGGGAATTCTATCAAACATTTAGAGAAGAGCTAACACCTATCCTTCTCAAATGCTTCCAAAATATAGCAGATGGAGGAACACTCCCAAACTCATTCTACAAGGCCACCACCAAACCACCCTGATACCAAACCGGACAAAGATGTCACAAAAAAAGAAAATTACATGCCAATATCTCTGATGAACATAGATGCAAAAATCCTCAACAAAATACTAGCAAACAGAATCCAACAGCACATTAAAAGGATCATACACCATGATCAAGTGGGGTTTATCCCAGGAATGCAAGAATTCTTCCATATATGCAAATCAATCAATGTGATACACCATATTAACAAATCGAAGGATAAAAACCATATGATCATCTCAATAGATGCCCAGAAAGCTTTTGACAAAATTCAACACTGATTTATGATAAAAACTCTCCAGAAAGTAGGCATAGAGGGAACCTACCTCAACATAATAAAGGCCATAAATGACAAACTCACAGCCAACATTGTTCTCAATGGTGAAAAACTGAAACCATTTCCACTAAGATCAGGAACAGGCAGGGTTGCCCACTCTCTCTACTATTATTCAACATAGTTTTGGAAGTTTTAGCCACAGCAATCAGAGAAGAAAAAGAAATAAAAGGAATCCAAATTGGAAAGGAAGAAGTAAAACTGTCATTGTTTGCAGATGACATACTATACATAGAGAATCCTAAAGATACTACCAGAAAATCACTACAGCTAATCAATGAATTTGATAAAGTAGCAGTATACAAAATTAATGCACAGAAATCTCTTGCATTCCTATACACTAATGGTGAAAAATCTGAAAGAGAAATTAAGGAAACACTCCCATTTACCATTGCAACAAAAAGAATAAAATACCTAAGAATAAACCTACCTAAGGAGACAAAGGACCTGTATGCAGAAAATTATGACACTGATGAAAGTAATTAAAGATGGTGTAAACAGATGGAGAGGTATATCATGTTCTTGGATTGAAAGAATCAACATTGTGAAAATGACTATACTACCCAAAGCAATCTACAGATTCAATGCAATCCCTATCAAACTACCAATGGCATTTTTCACAGAACTAGAACAAAAAATTTCACAATTTGTATGGAAACACAAAAGACCCCGAATAGCTAAAGCAATCTTGAGAAAGAAAAACAGAGCTGGAGGAATCAGCCTTCCTGACTTCAGACTATTCTACAAAGCTGCAGTAACCAAGACACTATGGGACGGCACAGAAACAGAAATATAGATCAATGGAACAGGATAGAAAGACCAGATATAAACCCACGCACATATGGCCACCTTATTATTGATAAAGGAGGCAAGAATATACATTGGAAAAAAGACAGCCTCTTCAATAAGTGGTGCTAGGAAAACTGGACAGCTACATGTAAAAGAATGAAATTAGAACACTCCCGAACAGCATGCACAAAAATAAACTCAAAATGGATTAAAGACCTAAATGTAAGGCCAGAGATTTAGAGGAAAACATAGGCAAATATTCTATGACATAAATCACAGCAAGATCCTTTCTGACCCACCTCCTAGAGAAATGGAAATAAAAACAAAAATTTAAAAATGGGACCTAATGAAACCTAAAAGCTTTTACACAGCAAAGGAAATCATAAACATGACAGAAAGACAACCTCAGAATGGGAGAAAATATTTGCAAATGAAGAAACTGACAAAGGATTAATCTCCAAAATTTACAAGCAGCTCATGCAGCTCAATAACAAAAAAACAAAGGACCCAATCCAAAAATGGGCAGAAGACCTAAATAGACATTTCTCCAAAGAAGATACACAGATTGCCAACAAACACATGAGAAGATGCTCAACATCACTAATCATTAGAGAAATACAAATGAAAACTACAGTGAGGTATCACCTCACACCGGTCAGAATGGTGATCATTAAAAAATCTGCAAACAGTAAATCCTGTAGAGGATGTGGAGAAAAGGGAACCCTCTTGCACTGTTGGTGGGAATGTAGGTTGGTACAGTCACTATGGACAATGGTATGAGGTTCCTTAAATAACTAAAAATAGAATTACCATATGACCCAGCAGTCCCACCACTGGGCATATACCCTGAGAAAACCATAATTCAAAAAGAGTCATGTACCCTAATATTCATTGCAGCACTATGTTCAATAGCCAGGACATGGAAGCAATCTAAGTGTCCAATGACAGATGAATGGATAAAGAAGATGTGGCACATATATACAATGGATTATTACTCAGCCATAAAAAGAAACGAAATTGAGTTATTTGTAGTGAGGTGGATGGACCTCCAGTCTTCCATACAGAGTGAAGTAAGTCAGAAAGAGAAAAACAAATACCGTATGCTAACACATATATGTAAAATACAAAAAAAAAAAATGGTTCTGATGAACCTAGGGGCAGGACAGCAGTAAAGACCCCCACGTAGAGAATGGACTTGAGGACACGGTGAGGGGGAAGGGTAAGCTGGGTCGAAGTGAGAGAGTTGCATGGACATATATACACTACCAGATGTAAAATAGATAGCTAGTGGGGAGCAGCTGCATGGCACAGGGAGATCAGCTCGGTGCTTTGTGACCACCTAGAGGGGTTGGGTAAGGAATGTGGGAGAGAGATGCAAGAGGGAGGGGATATGGAGATATATGCATGCATACAGCTGATTCACTTTGTTATACAGCAGAGACTAACACAACACTGTAAAGGAAGTATACTCCAATAAAAATGTTAAAAATAATAAAAGACAATCTTCTTTTTCTTTACTATCTCACAAAGTAAAACAAACAGGGGATTTTTAATTTAATATCATCTGAATCAACTACCAGTGTTTCCATTTTTCTACTGACAGAAACACCAAGCACTGAGAAATATGGTTTCCTTACATAAATAAGTGCCTCTATTTTCTGATAAAATATCATGGATATATCAAAAAAGTAAAATAGACAGACAGAGAGAGCGAGACAGAGAGAAAGAGGAAGAAGAAGGGGTGGGGAGGAGGAGGATGGGGAGGAGGAGAAAGAGAAAAAGAAAGGAAGGGAAGGGAAGAGAGAAAAATCGGGCTACTTTTATAGTGTGATTACTCTAACTGTGGCTCTCGGGTCTCCAAAGTTTCATTTCCCCTTCCTTTCTTCTAAGATACACAATTAGTTTAGTTTCCTGGGTGGATTGCTGACTTCCTGAACATCACTTTTCCTCGCATTCAGACTACCTCTACCTGGTACTGCTTTCTCTCCACCCAATCCAGGCCTTGGAGAGTGTGCCTTCTTTGACCCAAACTAAAGACAAGAAGCGCAGGATTAGATTTGCTTTGAATAACCTGTCTTTTCATCTTTTCTTAGCCTGAAGCATGAAACAGAGTGCACCTTATTTTTTTTTTAATTTCTTTCAATCCAACCCTGTCATAAACTGCATCCACTAGGAAAAGTCTACGGAATATCCACACAATTATAAGGGAACTGAAAAATTCCACAGAAGACACTCAACTCTTGTGTATAGCTCCATTTCTGGCAGAGTATTGGGATTTGAAATTAAGAAGACAAAAGGGAGAAAGTTATAAACATAACAATACCGGAAGCTACTGTTTCTGGAATTAGCTGGTTTTCAACTGCATTAGTCAAGAAAGTTCAATTACCTAGCCTTGATGTGTTTGTTATTCGCTCTCTTTTGTTCTATCATTAGAAAATTATTTCAGACACAGCCATCATTGCCAGATTGTTATTCTGGTACAATGCTTTCATGTATGAAATCACTATTTCAATATTTTTTACATTTTGAATTATCATAGAACTAGTGTAGGAAATCACTATTTCAATCTTTTTTACATTTTGAATTATCATAGAACTAGTGTAGGAAGCAAGAACTATCAGCTTTTGCAAAGGAGCTACCTTACTTTCTGCAGTCTTACTTATGCTAATACTTATTAAGGAATCATAAACAATTAAGCTATGATTCTTCTGGATCTTCCACTTACAGGACTGCTTCAGTATAATTTGTTGTACTTTATGTGTGTGAAGGAGCAGAAGGGTCACAGCCACAAGTACTTTTTGAAGAGATTCTCTCACATAGGGAAGGTTTGTATTTTAATTTCCTCCATAGATTTCAGAATTAAACATCCAAAGTAGGACATCTCTCAGCCAGAACTAGGCCATTTGCAGAAGACACCAATGACAGGTGTCCCTGGAACATCCTGGTGTTTTGATTCAGTTCTGTTGCTGCAAGATTGCCAAAAAGCTCTGATATGAATGACTACAAACAGCATAATGAGCTTTAACATTTTTCTGCCTGGAAGAAAAAGAAAAGATCTAAGCCAAGCTTCAAGTGATTCTTCCAAAACAAAACAAACAAACAAAAAAACGGAGAAAACAAAAAGGAATATTAAATATAAATGTTCTACCTGAAGAGCCCCTTTGAGTAGCACTTATGAACACTGGCCTGAAGCAACTTCCTGACCCTCACACTCAAGACCTAACCTTAATCTCATTTCTGACTTTTTCATCAGAATCATTAACGGAGTCATGATTAACGGAATTAATGGAATCATGTAAGGAGTCTGAAGGCTTTTTAGTTCTCCAGTATAACATAATTCCATAAGTACTAAAGGTTGACATCTAGGCCTCTTGGGAACTATGTGATAAGACCAGATGGGAGAAGAACACACCACTCACACTTACCACCCAGGACACTCACAGCCCAAACCACCAGGCCTGCTCCCACTCCATGTAACTGGGTCCTCAAATATGCAGATCTATAACATGCTTGCTGTATTCATAGCCTTAGTTCCAAGCCATTTGTCATGATCCAATTCCCCTGTGACTCTTATTTCTACAAAATTAATAAGGGTTGTTAAGCCCTGGCTCAAATGCTGATTGGCCAATAATCTTCTCTTCCTTGACATCTAGATATCCAGGGCAGTCAGAGTCTTTGGAGGGTCTTACTCCCTCAATATCCAGGGATCAAGATCAGGATTGGACAGAGCTGCCTCAGAGGGACTGACTCTTCAAACTCAGATGGCTCTGGTAAGCACCCTTAAAAGCTGATGACGAGTGTGCTGACCAAATTCCTGTTTGCTTTCAAATATATTCCTTGCCCTTCCTCTTGCCATGATCTATTTGAGGGGCTCTCTTGTATTCTGGCTTCCTGGTAAATTCATCAAATAGGAAGAATTAACAGAAAAGTGGAGGGCAGCTGTAAAGGAAAAGGCAGGGTATTTATACCCCTTTCTTTCCTTCCTGTGGGTCTCTCGAAGCAGCCATATTGCCATAATTCTGGCAGCCTTTCCCTTGATAATACAGCCCCTTCAAGGCAGCCGCCCCCAAGGCAGCCTCCCCAAGGCTCTAGTTCCAAAAGATCTTGGGTTGTTCCATTGACATTCCAAGCCCAGATGTGGCAGCGACTTTCTTCTTTTCCAGTCTCTGACTGCCTCACATCCATCTGCTTTCTCATTCCTCTATGACCTCTACAATTCTTCCCTTGTCTTAATTTTCTTTGGTTTGGATACAGGTGGTTTCTATTTTCCTAAATGGACTATGACTAATATAGGGAGTGTTTCAGTGGTTTAAGATATGATTAAATTACTGTAGGTGATGGCCTTACAGTGGAATGAGAGCATTTGGTACGCCCAGATCTAAGATTCTTAACCTGGGATGAATTTCCGAATGACCTGAAGAACATTTTTGAAAGCCAGATTCTTAGCTCTTGTTTAAGGTCTCTGGAGGAGGTACCACAAACATATCTAATATTTAAAATTTCCACAGGTCAATCTGTGGTACACAGCCTGGATAAGAACCACAGTTCTAAGGTAACAATTTAAAACAAACAAACTAATCTTTAATCATGTTGACAGAGTACAAAAGAAAATCAAACTACTGAAATTGCTTATATTAGTTACCTGCATTTGCCATCTGCTTCCACACTGTCATTCCCTGCCCTTCAATATTCTGCTCTGTGCCCAGGCAGGATGACCTCTATGACCTCATCATTTAGGCTCCCTTGCCCTCTGGCTTCTGGTTTGGTTTGGTTGATGGGAGGTACTGGCTGGAGATCAGAAGGTGAGAAGAGAGAGAAGTTGGGTTATTTGTTCATTTTATGCTCTCCCTGCCTGGCCTGGATTCTGGCCAGAGTTGCATGCTATGGTCATAATTCCTTTCTTTCCTGACCCCAAACTCTCTTTGGGTTTTATAACTCTATAAATTTCCCTTGCCCTTTCAGTCCTAGTGGTGGGAAAGAGCTTCCACTAGGCACCAGTCCCTGGGCATTTCACCACCCTTTGCAATTTCTCTTACCTTTATCCCCCTCTGTAAACAGCTGCTTCATTAACCTCTGCTCAGTTAACCCCTCTGAGTACATTTTTTTTTTCTCATGGACTCTGGCAGAGACATCACTAATCTAGAAATCTTAATGAACATAATTTTAGATTGTTTTTAAAAATCAGAACCAATATTTGCAATATTATGAAAGGGTTAAAAAATGCCGATATCACAGGATGGTTCATTGTATCCTATTCTAAAGTATACTTGGAAGGAATATTTGATTCATAGTATATGAAAATTAATATAAAATGTCAAAATGGGATCTCTATAATAATTCACCTATTTCTGATAATGTTTAAACAAGGTTTCTCTTCTGAGAGTTATTTTAATAATGGTAACAAAGAGATATGTTATCTGTCTGAGCTCATTTGTTAGAGTTCAAGCCATTCTGTTCCTTCCTTCCACTAACTGTGTATTTTGGATCCATCCTGATTCATTTGTGCTATCCCACAACAACCTGCAGTTCCTCAGAAGCCTGCAACCAACTTTTCTGATCTCTCTTTCTTTCCACTATCTGTACTAAAGCACTTCATCTCTTTCTAGTCCAAAGTAATTTCCTCCTTACTTTCCATCAAAGTGCTTTACCAAGAATTATTCTGACTAGATGGAGAAAGAAATAAAAAGAAGGAACACAGGATATAAGACATAGACAGATAATCACACAAAAGAAGGGAGATAATAGAGAATAGAAGATAAATACTCTAGCCTGCAACCATTTCATTGCAAATAGTTCTAGTCGCCTAGAATTTCCAGACACAGCCCTTGCTGAACAACCTGCCAACTACAAGGGAAAGTTGAAATCTTCAAAACTCCTATCTTACTTTCCAATGACCCTTCACAAGTTAATGGCTATAAGTAGTTTCACTGAAGATGGAAAGAAGAAATATGCTGTAGGAAAAGAGAAAGGTATGTGTAATGATGTGACTAATCAGTAAGGGGTGTATACAGATGATACTGAATTAGGAACAAATATAAAAAAACAGGCATGAGTTTGGACCCTTCATTTGATTACCTGGTATAACCACTTTCCATCTCATGTTGAATGTGCTCATCTCATCCAAGTGTCACCAGCAGTTCAAATTTACTTTATATTCTATTTTATTTCTTCGTCTAATCTGATTAGTAATTCTTCACAGTTTCTTACTTGCTTCAAATATTTTCATGCCTGATTTTCTTGTTTGAAACATAATCATTTCAAACCTATGTCTAATAATTTTCTTATCTGAAGTCCTTTCTTATCTGTTTCTAAGGGCTGTTGTTTTTACTGGGTTTTGTTGCTTTTTCCTTGTATGCTTACTTCTTCTTTACTTTGAACTGCTTATGGAAATTTCTGAGGGTTGGGATTGGAATAGGTTTTTTCCAAAAGGATTTGTATTTGCTTTGCCAAGCTGCTGAGGCACTATAAGTTTATAATCATTTATAATTTACTTTTTGGCATGAAGTTTTCTGGAAGTCACATAGGTAATGTGATTTTGTGCTACAATATAGCGCCAATTCATCATTACAAATTCTCAACAGCATATTTTTCTCTCTCTGTTCAAAGCCAAGGTTTGAGAGAGTTGATTAGCCTCACAGTTGCCTGGGAGGTAGTTATTACTATTTCATCATGTTGCCGAGAATGAAGTCCTTTGAGGGGGGTCCCAATTTTATATGAGTATGACTTCCAATTAGACTCCCCATTGTAAGAAGCCCTGTACCCTATGAGTGCATATAAAGTCCAAGCACATCCCATGTTGTAAATGTTCTCAAGATGAAAGCCAGCTTTAGGCTCAGTTTACTTCTCTAAATGTCTATTTTTACATGGTCACCAATTTGAAAATTTACTACTGTTATCAGTGCATCCATCTTCTTTAGATGTTTTGTATACTTTCCCATGAGTTTTAGTTATTTTCAGTGGGATCCAAATACTTAGACTACCACAGTTCCAAAAACAGAAATATAGGAGGAGTATTTGCATAACTCTGGGCTCTGAGAAGACTTTTTAAACGAGTGTTTTTTAAACAGTACACTGAGTAACTAATCAATTTCTCTGAATGCAGTTGTACATTTAAAATAGCAAAAATATTCTTATGAGCATTTCTTATGTTGGGAAAAGCTAAGGCCATGAAGTTTTAAACACAGCATTATGAAGGAAGTCCTCTAAGGAGCCAGAGGAAAGTTATCCAAGAATGTTTTCAAGGCAACAAAGTTCTGTATTCTGGATAATGAGTCCCTCAATATGCTTCACAATAAAAAGAATTTTTATTTACTAAATTTAAGAAACTTTGAATACTATATTACCCATACTATATTATCTTAGAGATCAATAAAATACATTACCAGGGACTTCCCTTTTGGTTTAGTGGTAAAGACTCTGCAGGGGGCACGGGTTCAATCCCTGGCGGGGGAACTAAGATCCCACCTGCCGCACAGTCGAAAAAAAACCCAAAAACAAATAAAATAAAGTACATTACCATAGAAAGGCTGAGAAGAGTTCTGAAATAGAGAAATCTCATCTTGTAAAACTTACTTGAAGCTGAAATTCTTCCCAAGAGAGGAAACTAGCATGCCATATAAAATATTCTGTGAACCTTGCCTTACGATATGTTCTAGCATGTTATAGGCTAAAGATGGAGAATTTTCATAACAGAATACATAATATCTCCCTTATATGATTTTTCTCATTAAATTTTTTAACAGCAGATGAATGGCAGAGAAATAAAGATTAAAAGTTTCTAACAAGACTCAGAATAGCAGGCATTCCGTCCTTCCTCTTTCCTCCTTGAAACATCTTTTTCACTTACCTTCCTGGGCAGTATACTCCCGTTTTCCTTTGCCATACTGGCTGATCATTACCAGGCTTCATGGCTAGTTACTTCTCATCTATCCAATGTCCTAAAGGTCAGTGCTTAGATATCTTCTCCACTTACACTCATGACAATGGTGATCTCATCCAGTCTTATAACTTAAATAATGTTTATGCTGAAATTCCCAAATTTATATCTCTATCCAGACTTCTCTCTTTAACCCCAATTTCATATAACCATCTGTCCACTTGACATCTCCACTTGGGTGTCTCAGACTCAGCCTGTCCAAAACTGAATTTCTGAGCCCCACACCTGCTCCTCCTATACTCTTTGCTGTCTTGCTTAATGTCCTTTTTTCCAGGTGCCAAAACCTTGAAGTCAGTATATTTGAATTCTTTCTTTTTCTAACAATGCAAATCCAATCTGCCAACAAATTCTATTGATTATACCTTTAAAATATATACAGAATAAACCCCTTTTTCCTCCTTAGATGCTCGATTTCTAATCCAGACCACCATCAACTCTTACCTAGATTATTATAATGATTCCTCACTAATCTCCAAGCTTCCATCCTTCCTTGCCCACTGTCTTAGTCAGGCTTCTCCAGAGAAACAGAATAAGAAGCAGATAGGTATAGATATCAATAGAGATAGATATAGATATAGATATAGATGTAGATATAAGTACACAAAGAGAGAAAATTTTATTATTAGGAATTGGTTCAAGGAATTACGGAGACTGACAAGTCCCAAGATTTGCTTTCAGCAAGCTGGAGACCCAGATGAGCCAACAGTATATTTTCAGTCCAAGTCCAAAGGCCTGAAAACTAGGAGAGCCAATGATATAGTTTCAGTCTGAAGGTCGGCAGGCTGGAGACCCAGGAAGAGCTGATATTTTAATTTGGTTACAAAGCAGGGGGAAAAAAACCCAGTGTCCCTGCTCAAAGTCAGGTATTAGAAATTCCGTGTTATTTGGAGGAGAGTCAGCCTTTTGATCTATTCACGTTTTTAGCTTATTGGATGTGGCCCACCCACATTTGGGAAGACAGACTGCTTTACTCAGTCTACTGATTTAAATGTCAAATTCATCCAAAAACACCTTTGCAGAGACACTCAGAATAATGTTTGACCAAATGGGCACCCATGGCCCATTTAAGTTGACACATAAAATTAACCGTTATACCCACTATAAGCAATGCTCATTATAACACAGACCATTCTGTTAAAACAAAATTCATATCTTGTCAACTCTTCAAATTCTTCATTGGCTTTCCATCTCCTTATAATGACTATAAGATCCTCTCCAGTGTGTACCCCTTACTCCTCATTTCCTCTCTGATATCACTTCCTTCAACTTTTTCTTTTGCTCATTCAGCTCTTGAGCATCCTTCTAGCTCCTCCAGCTCCCCACTCAGGGTCTTTGAACATCTATTCCCTCTGCCAGGATTGCTCGTCCTCTCAGATATCTGTCTGGCTTACAAATCCCCATCAAGTCTTTGCTTCAATATTATCTCCTCACTAAGACCTGCCCTGGCCACACTATCTAAAATTGAGCCTCTGGGGCCTCCCTGGTGGCGCAAGTGGTTGAGAGTCCGCCTGCCGATGCAGGGGATACGGGTTCGTGCCCCGGTCTGGGAGGATCCCATATGCCGCGGAGCGGCTGGGCCCGTGAGCCATGGCCGCTGAGCCTGCGCGTCCGGAGCCTGCGCGTCCGGAGCCTGTGCTCCGCAACGGGGGAGGCCACAACAGTGAGAGGCCCGCATACCGCAAAAAAAATAAATAAATAAAAATAAAAAATAAAAAAATAAAATTGAGCCTCTGCATTCCATACTCCCTATCCACTCGCACCCCCACTTAAATTTTTCCCCATGTGTTTATCACCATCAAACTTATTACTGAATTTTATCATTTATTTTATTTTCTTCTTTTCTGTCATTGGAAGATAAGCTCCAGAAAGGCAGGAAATTTTGTCTGCTTTATGCAGCCTCCTATCCCTGGTGCCTAGAAAATTCCTGGAACATACAAAATGTTTAATAATTATTTGTAAATGAATGCATGCTTTCCATCTTCATATATATGAATGTAATGTTTCATTGTGAAAATTTTTTAAATCTGACACTTTTTTTCACTTTAAATAACAAGTTTTGACCTGCAAACAGAGAGACTGCAAAAGTATCTGTAGGTTGAATTTCTCAAACAGGAGCTCCTGCTCTGTTTATGTTCTAAGATAAGTACTCAGTGAAGCCTTGTAATTTTTATAAGAAATAACTAGAAAATATTTCTCAATTCAGCTGGAACAGAGAACACTAGGTCTGGGATCTCAAAATATTTCTTAGAGTGTCCAAGAGACTTTGCCCATGTTAATTTTTTTCAACTCTTTGATCACCATTATTTTCCTAACATACATGAAAATCAACTGTGGGGCAGAGACATACAGAAAGAGAGTGTATTCTCCATTTAAGGGGAAAATGGTCACTTTGAACTTGCCCCAAAATTTCAAATCCAACATGGAGATGTACGGTGTAGGTCTCGTTATTAAGTAATCAATAATGCTGGTTCCTTAGTTAGACAGGTATGTGAATTCCTTCACCATTTATTTCATTGACTAACACTTAATAATAATAACTTATGGTTGAGGAAAGTTTGCTCAGCTTTTGCTTTTTTGCTTAAGCTGTCCTTCCATAGAGGCCCAGCACATAGGGTAATTGTCTTAATAACGCAAATCATATAGAATTAAAATAATCTATCTTAGTCATTCCTATTCCAGATATTTTAGTTACCTGTGATTATTTAGTCAGCCAAGTTTCAAAAGGTCCACAAAGAAGGAAAAAAATTAATATCTATTACTTCCCTACTTTATATCAGTTACTAGACTAGGCAGGTGTGTGTGTGTGTGTGTGTGTGTGTGTGTGTGTGTGTGTGATTCTCTATAACAGTCCCATGAGATTTCCACAGGTGAAATAATTTGACCAAGGTATCATAGCTAGTATATGCAAAAAGGATTATCAGCATTTCTAATTCAAATGTCTGTGACTTTTCTTGCTATGTTGTTTTCACATAAGATTAATGAGATTTATGGCAAATAAGTATAAGACTACCTCTGCAGTAACCTTAAGGTGAACATTTCCTTTTTCATATCCCATGAATTTGGAAGGATCCACAGCAGTGCATAAGATGGGAGGAGTTGTGTCTTTTCTCAGCTGATTGCACAGCCTCCAGTTTCCCCCAGATCTGTGGAAATTAATAATCATATGGAGTTTGGAAAAGGAAACTTCAGTTTAAGGTTGGAATCTATTCTCAACACAGCTGCCAGAGTAATCTTTTTTAAAATATAAGACGCTTCTCTGCTCAGATCTCTCCAGTGGCTTCTCAGGTAGAAGCAGCAGCCCTTACAGTGCTTTTCAAGTCTCCACATGATCTGTTACTTCTCCAATCCAATCTCCTAGCATTCTCCCTCTTGCTCCTACCATGCATGTACCAACCTTTTACTTGTTCCTTTTCATTTGTTCCTCTCTCTGGAATGCTCTTCCTCCAAGTAGCCACGTGGCACACTCCACCACTTTCTTCAGGACTCTACTCAAATATCAGCTTGAGAGAATCTCCTTGGCACTCTACCTTGGCCACGTTCACCATCACCCAGTGCATCCACCATCTCCCATCACATCCACACCTGGCACCTCCACCCCACTCCCAGCGCTTCTTACCCTCCTTCCTTTCTGCATTTTAACATGCTATGTATTTACATATCTATGTTGGTTATTGTCTGTCCCTCCCCTCCCTATATTAGAATGTGAAATTCACAAAGGCAAGGACTTTGTGTGTTTTGTTAACTGCTGTATATGCAACATTTATACCAGTACTTATCTACATAGTACATATTCCATAAATATTGGTTTAGTCAATCAATGAATTTAAAAGTAGAGGATGTAGCATTTCCATGACTTCTGAAAATAACCAATTTGGTTCTAGTCAGTCTGTTTACACAAGTTCATATAGTACCTAATGAATTTTCTCCTAGAAAATATAGCATGTTGGACAGTAAGTGATTTTTAACTCTTAAGCTATAAGAACCCAAAGCCTTTATACTTTTATAACAAAGATCTTGCACTATCACTCGTCCAGGAAAAGGTGCATCAGACATGATGTTACTCATATTTAATTCTTTATTACTTGTTTTCTGAACCTCTGAGCTTCAACTTTTGAGCAAAGACTCCCTGATGACTGGCCGGAGCAAGAATTTCCCAGATGTTCTTAAACAAAATCTAATTTGACCCGATGACAGCAGTTATCTTGAATTGTTAAAACCTTCAATTGGTAGCATGGCTGAGAAAGTAGACTTAGAAACCTCCAAAATTATCAGATTATGATTTATTTGAAATGAGTTAAAACATAATCTTAAAAAGGTACCGATCCAATTTTACATGTTTATATTTTTTCTTGCCATTCTCTCTTCTGCTTTTTCTAAAACTAGATACATATTTAACTTCACCTAATGGAATATTTAAATCAAAAAGCTTAAAGTGAGAAAATTTGCTTCAATTTGTATTTGACTTTAAAGGCAAAGAACAATACTATGACACTTGTTCCCCATCTCACATCTCTGAATTTAAAACTGTGAGAGTACAGAAGCCCACAGACTTTCAACTCGTATTTTACCCCAAATTCAACAGGCATGATTCTTTTTTTTTTTAATTCATTTATTTTATTTATTTATTTATTTTTGGCTACACTGGGTCTTCGTTGCTGTGCGTGGGCTTTCTCTAGTTGCGGCGAGTGGGTGCTACTCTTCGTTGCGGTGCGTGGGCTTCTCATTGTGGTGGCTTCTCTTGCTGCAGAGCACAGGCTCTAGGCGCACAGGCTTCTGTAGTTGTGGCACCCAGGTTCAGTAGTTGTGGCTCACGGGCTCTAGAGAGCAGGCTCAATAGTTGTGATGCACGGGCTTAGCTGCTCTGCGGCATGTGGGATCTTCCCAGACCAGGGCTCGAACCTGTGTCCCCTGCATTGGCAGGTGAATTCTTAACCACTGTGCCACCAGGGAAGCCCAACAAGCATGATTCTTGAACTGAGGAAAAGCATTAAATGAAGAGCATACAAACCACCATCTTCATTCACAAAGAGGTCATTACTGAGGGAAAAGAAAGAGAAGGAAAAACTATAGAGGAAATTCTATGGTACCAAATATAATATCTTTTTTAGAACTTTCACCTATTTCTGTCTCTTTCTAAAATCAGCCCCTACCAGTCACAATGTCAGTCACACCATAACACCAAATTTCAGCTTCAGACATTGAGACAACTTTCCTGCCTTTCTCTTTTCTTGTTCCCAGTAAATATACAATCTTCTTTTCTCCCATTCACCCATGTAAGAGAATTGACCCAAGTCACTGAATGTATAGGTTGCATACGCTCAATTATAGGCTCTTTCTCAAAGGAGATGTGAAATTAGAATCATGTCCTATTTTCTAAATCCTATTTAATATTGATGGAATGCATGCCAAAAAAAAAAAAAAAAGCATTTCTGAGCATAAAAGGGAATAGGATGGGGCTTCCCTGGTGGCACAGTGGTTGAGAGTCCGCCTGCCAATGCAGGGGACACGGGTTCGTGTCCCGGTCTGGGAGGATCCCACATGCCGTGGAGTGGCTGGGCCCGTGAGCCATGGCCGCTGAGCCTGCGCGTTCGGAGCCTGTGCTCCACAGCGGGAGAGGCCACAACTGTGAGAGGCCCGCGTACCGCAAAAAAAAAAAAAAAAAAAGGGAATAGCGTGGATTTTTTGTTATTGTTTTATATTATGTTATTTTTATTTTATTTTATTGAGGTCAAGATGAACAAGAAGAACATGACTCTGCGTTGATACTATCATTGAAGGCATTTTTTTTTCCTTGCTCAACATTTTCTTAATCTGTCCATATAAGAAAATCTACTTGGGCCATCTAAATAGTTTTTGATTTTTTTCCTGAATTGTTGAGGATTTTCTGACAACTTTTTCGTAACTATTTGCCTAGATCAGAAAGTAATATTTCATACAGAAATGTTCAGAGTAATAAGAAGAAATATTTTCTCTTCTTATGACAGAATAACTCTGCATATATAGAGAAATATATTGGCGCTTCTGTGACTTTTGCTTAGCTAAGCAGGAGCTAATTTATTGTCAATATGTGGTCTCACGGTCTATTTCACCTAAATATCAGAACTCTATACCACCTGAATTTCTCCATTTCTACTTTTTTCCTTTCTGAGATGAATTGGTTTTCACTTTTAAAGAAAGGGATTTTATTTACAATAAAATTTATTTATTTTATTTATAGTCTTACAGTGTTTACACAGCCTCAACATTAGTTTATAATCCTAAAGCTTTTGGGGGTGGGGTTGTTATATAAAGGTGAAAAATTCATTACCAACCTAATGCATATTTTCATATACATGACTGATGGCCACAAAATACTACATAAGTAAGTACCTGGATTTGAGCCAGCAGGAGAGGACAGACAAGTTAAGTAAATGTCAGGGAAATCTAATCCTTGTGAAAAAATATTTCCATCAAGAATATAAATCACAATAGAAGTTTATGGACCAATCAACAGATGCTTCTAGACATAAAAGCAATCTGTTGGGTGATTAGACCTTTATTCCCTTTAGGGAAGGTAATTCAGTGTGCCAGACCATATTGCAACAGTGACCTGAATATCTCCTTCCTCATCCTTGATTCTAAAGATTCATTCTGTTTAGTTCCATTACATGCATACATGTCAAATTTACTTTTGTACATGAAATTCCATGAAAAGTGCAGTTTATAATCATTGGCATTTGTCTCATCTTGCTTTTACAAGTAAAATAATTTTAATTCATTATGCTGAACTGGTCAGATTTGTATACTATGTGCTTGTATGGGTATTTTAAGCTATGTAAACATTGCTATTAGTAACTGTGACCAAGTAACAAATATAGTATTCTTTTTTTTTTCTTTTGGCTGCACAGCATGCAGGATCTTAGTTCCCCAAACCAGGGATCGAACCCAGAACCCCTGTGGTGGAAGCTCAGAGTCTTAACCACTGGACTGCCAAGGAAGTCCCAAGTACAGCATTCTTTTTGTTATCTTACATAAATTCTTTGGGATGGATGAATTTTTAAAATATTTTGTTCATTTTCATCTTTTATGAAACCCTTAGGACTTTAATGATTCATGTAAAAAAGATATTAAAGAACTGCTAAAGTGATTTTTCTAATTCTTGCACCAGGTCTTAAAATAGTGATTGCAAATTAATAGGAAGAGCTATCATTGAGCCAGGGCACACATCACGCTGGGAGCCTTTTTTAGCTTTTTGCACTATCTCTAATGCTATTGATGATCTTGCAAGGTAAGTATGAGTTCAGTCTATTTTGCAAGTGGGCACGTCACAAACATGATTAAAATTGCTAACCGAAAGAAATTCATATTTTTAAGAATTTATTTTCTTTCTTTTCAGAAACCATCATTTGGATTCTGTACATTTTTATGATTTATTAATAAAACAGTTGATCCTTCCTTTATTATATCTCTCCCTGCCTGAGACAACAATATGGTTTCAATTTTAGCTAACCAATATAGTAATAATTTTTTTATTCATGTGGTGCTTTGCCCATAGCAAATAATAAGTATTCACAAATAATAAGTAGCATGTATTCATAGTAATTACTGAGAAATTAAATAAATTACATAGGTTATCTTGGTTTTTCAGGCCATAACTGATATTTCATAAATGCTTCCTTCTATGACTTTTTAGTTTATTTTGATATTTCTACTAGAAGCCAAAATCCTTTAAATTATGTGGGGTGCTTCTCCTCTTAGAGCTTTTTATGGGGAAAATGTAATCATCTGTAAGGTTTGCAGAGTGCCTAAAATGAGCTTTAGAAAATTCAACCTGGTCCCTGACCTTTGAGAATTTACAATAGAAGGCAACATGACTCACTTTTTATTCACTCTACATATATCACTGAAATATGTAATCAGTTCATTTATCTCAACACCACAACTATCTAAAACAGAGCTGAAAACTAAAAGCCAAAAAACCCCAAAAAAGACACAAAAGAAAAACTCTATGGACCACGCTCTGGGTCACTGCCCTCTAACTGTAGGAGAACCTCAGACCTTAGAGTCATTTGAATTTGACAGTCAGTAGGCATAATTCTAACTAGCTTACTTCATCCCCCACACTGCCCCATTTTCCTCTCTCCTCCCAGTAAATTCCTTTGGGTTCCTTCAGTCTTACCTCCCTGCCTCTCTTGGCATCTGCAGTACCTCTGCCTAAACTCAGGTCTTCATTCTGTTTCTTCTGACCATGGTAACTACCTCCTCAGTGGCTCCAGTCTCATCTTCCCTCTCATAGGCTTCACCAAGGGTGTGCTGTCATAAAGCTAATGGACTCATATCACCTTCCAACTTAAACCTTTAAAGGATTCCTAATTACCTGAAGAACTGAGAAAGACCTCCTTAGCATGGCACACAAGGCCCTTCATTCGCTGGCTTCTGCTACCTAGAGACCCAGTGAAGGAAAGCAACTAAGGGGGCTGAGACCCACTCAGTAGGCTTGATCACAAGTACTGCCCAGTCAGAGGCTTTGCACAGAGGTCTAATGTGGTGCGTGGCCTTCAGAGACTCCAGGATGTCTAGTCTTTTTGCATCTTTGAGAAGGCAAAGAGTCAGTAGGATCAGGAAAAGTTGTGTTTTTTTGGCCTAACACACTCCTTGAGTTGATAGAATTAATTGAATTTTTTATTATGTTCAAAGTGTAAACTTCTAGTAAGTGTAAATTCATGAGGGTTTTTTTTCAGTCCAAAAGCCAACAACTTTCATTGATTTAGTAGGAAAAAATATGGCACTGTAAGTATTTTGAAAATTGTATTTTAATACCTGAAACTGGTATCTTGAGTTTTCTTAAGCTTTTACTGAAATTTTATTAAGGTTTTTAAATATTTATTATATATGTTTTAATACAAGTAATTTTCAAATGACAGCGTACAACATTTAAAAGCTCAGAAATAATTTGAGTCAAATTGGTTAAGCAAATAAAAACACTTGGGAGTATCATTTTAACAAGCTGTTCTATTTTTCTCCAAAATAATAGTTCAATATCATTCCCTATTTTTTATTGTTTACCTTTAAGTATATAGATACATGGAAGATAAGACTCAGAAAGTGATATTCTGAATATTCTCCATTATTCTAGCACATGCTCTTTATTTAATTTTTCACTTACTTTTCCATTGTTCCAAGGCAGATATCTTATGTTAACTATATATTTTTCAAGGACTGAAAAAATAGGTAAAAAAAATAATGATAAGATATATGGCAGCTCCATCTTCTTCTAAGTCACATATAAGGCAGCCTGAGGGTACTCAATACCCTATGGGTAAATGTATACTTTAGGGAGTCACAAAGGAATTTATGACTTAAACTTTATGGAAATTCTGCTTAAGAGTAATATACAAGTCAGATTCTCCTCATGATGTGATCAGAGAGCTAAGGTGCTCAATAGCTTCCCACTGGAGTTTTCTCTGATTTTTTTCTAGTTCTTCACTCTGGCCCATGATGGATTCTGCACCACACTTATAGTATAATCATAACTCAATACAATAATCATATTAGTCACAGAAAAGATATTGTACATATAAAATCACAGGGGACTTGTTCCTGGCAGATGGTGGGAACATCCAGACTTCCCCATCAGGATGCTTCAGCTACAAAGGGCAGAATAACAGAGTAAGAGTGGTTCAACAACAGGGGTTTACTGTCATATAAAAGCCTGGTAGTAGGTTTCAGGGAAAGCTCAGCAACTTCAAAGAAGCTACCAGAGACCCAGGCTTGTTCTCTTTTTTCTCCACCATCCTTAACATATCTGCAGTGTTTCTCTTCAATGTTGCAAAATCAATGTTATGTTTCTAACTATAAGCATGTTCACACATGACAATACGCAAAGAGAAGAAAGAACGAACAGTTCTGTCTTTCTTTCTCTCCATCCCCCTTTCTCTCTCTCTCATCAGTAAGGTGTATGACCTAAATTAAGGCCAAATATTATGTGCTGGATTTACATCTGATGAAACTGGGAGGGCCTCCTATGGTCTAACTACAAGTCCCCTCCACACGCTGTTCCCATAGATAAGGTCCTGCAACCAAATAAACCTCCTTATCAAGGTGACCAGTGCAGTTCCTGTTTACCCTTGAGCAGCAGGTTTCAGGTGCCTGACAGCCCAAGGAATTATTCAAGCAAGCCAATCACATCCTCCCACAGGAACCAAGGGGTACCTCATCCTTTTGTTGCTAAGCCTCCATCCCACAGCCCCTGCTTGTTCACTCTGCTCCTACTGCAATCCCTGAGCGGCCCTGTAGGACACGGTGTCCTCCTTCTCTGCTCTGTGAATTTTTGTGACTAGTAAACTGCTGTCAGACTCATCTGTCCAGTGTGAGATGTCATGTGTTCAGCTCGTCTAATAACCCTAGGGTGGGAATGCTTTCCTCCCTCACCAAAGTAAATTGAAGGTAATTAAAACAATCAGCAACGAAAATCTTTTGAGTTTCCTCAGAAAACTTCCCTTAGGTTCCCTTATGGCTCATGAACCAGAAATAAATCACACGGCCATCCCTGAATTAATCACTGGCAAAAAGGACTGTAATGATTGCAATTGGCCTAGACTAGTTAGGCACCATCCTCTGAAGGCTGCATAGCCTGCCTAATGTCAGGACAAAACTAGGCTTCTATTAGCTGGGAAGAAGAGCCAAATGGCTCAGGAGGCAATCACTGCATTACCACAAACATTTTGTCAAAACCCTCTAACCCACTTTCAGTATTACTAGGAGTGTCTCTGCAAAAAGCAGCACTATCATGTCTGCTTCTAAACATGGAACATCTGGTACCTTTTACTCTGCTTGTCACTCCAGTAACAGGTCAAAAGGCTAATGGCTGCCAAGGGAGGTAAAGGAGGATGGCCAATAACAACACACTCTGCTCACATTCAATCCAGCCAACCTCTACGTGCAACAGATAGTACTATCCACATTCCACGGATGGAGAGTTAAAGCTTCGCATGAGTTCAGGGGCCCCACATGCTAACTGGTGAATTTGGGATTCAAACATGGGTCCGTCTAACCACAAAGCTCACGCTCCCTTGTTACTGTGCAATTCAGCCTGGCTGAGCCATGGCTCTCAAAGTCACAGGAAGCTGCTGAAGCTGAGAGAATAAGCTGCTGACATCAGAAAGCTTGCACGATGGGCATGAGATCTGAGTAAGTGAGGCCCCAGGGGCTTCTTCAGGATGAGGCAATAGGACCCACAGGAGCAAAGAGAGTTTTCCTACATAGGTGCACTGGATTTACAGTCAGCTCTCAGTCATCTGGGAACTGATTAAACAGCTTAAGGATTCAAGTTCACCTCTGCTTCTTTTCCTACCTGAGTCTTATATTTTAATCACCCTAAATAGAAGGGAAGCAAATAAAAATATGCTATTCAGTCAGTCATCTTTGTATTTAATTAACATATTTGATGAAACTTCCCTGAGGGAGAAGGTCTAATGTAAGGGCTTTGAGGATGTCTATGGATCCTGAATCATAACTTTTTTGAGAGCACATGTAAGTTGTTTATTCTAATTCAACAATTCCAGGTCTTTTGTTCTAGCATTTCGACTCACTCCTGTTCAAAGCTCTTACTTGAATCTATTTCATAGTAGAATTAGCAAGATAAATTAGAAAGTAAAGAAGTAAGCATAGTTTCATGATCAAAGTAAAAGATGCATTATTTTTTTTAAAAGAAAGACAAATCTGAGAATGGTAGGCTGAATAATGGCCCCCAAAGTCACACATGTCTAAGCCCTGGAACCTGTGAATGGTACTTCATATAGCTACAATGTGATTAATAAAATCTAGTCCATTAGGGTACATGAAAGTTAAATAAAGTATTAATCTAATGAAAAAAATATATTGTGCTAGGTGGAAATACATGTGAATATTCCTACCATCTCTCTTTTTCTTCCATCCTCTTCCCTGCACCCTTCCCTGCACCTTGAACCTCGGTGGTTTCCAATGATGCTGCTGCCCATCTGAAAGGACCTGATAAGAAGGTGAGCAGAGAAGTGGGCAAGGTCTAAGTGTTTGCCGTTGAGTGTTTTCACTGAAAACACAACCTTCTGGAAAAAATCCTATTTTAATAAACACTATTTTAACATAAGATTCCATTTCATGAAGTGATTCCCATATCCTGGCCAATGGCCCACTTTAGCAAGGATTTGTTGATCTGGTTTAACAAATTCTATTAAGAAAAAATGTTGTAGACAGATGGACTCCCAAGACTGTGCATGTTGAAGTCAGAGAACTTAACAATTATATTGTAATTTTCATTCCATATTTATACTTTCTACTGTAACTAAATGTGTACACCAAGATTTCAGTGGAGTTAAAGAAGAGGCAAAGTGGAAAGAACATGGCTCTGGGGTCATTCTGAGCCTGGTTTAGGTCCAAGCTCAGCCACTTTTGAACTCTATGACTCTGGGTAGGGTTCCAGGGTTTTATTTCCTCTTTTTAAAATAGAAGTAATAATAGTGCTACTGTTCCAGATGGCCGCAAGGATTAGATAGAATGACTGTTAAGATATCAAGGTTCCAGGGCTTGATTTCTCTTTTTAAAATGGAGATAATAATAGTGCTATTGTTCCAGATGGCCACAAGGGCTAGGAAAAATGACTGTAATGTACCTATCTGGCATATAAAAATAAATGTTTTGACAATATACTATTGTCATTATAGGGGGTTTTCTAGAGTCTGGAAAGAACTCTAAGAGATAAGTTTGAGTGTCAAGGACACCAGAAAATCTCAGTGAGCTATAGAGTGAAGAATAAGAGGTGAACTCAGTGGATAGCCAGCTAGTGAAAATAAAACAAGCAATATCTCTCCTGCTGAGAGATATTCATCTAACTTAAAACCAAAATTAGCAAAGCATTCATGGGACTCTCTCAAGTTTGTTATGATACAAAGTCCCTGATCGCTAAAGAACTGGAAGACTATTTCAGTAATTCCTGGCTTTTCCAAGTTCGCTAGAAAAGAACATCCCTCTGCATCCACAGAATTTACATGATGGGGGAGAAGCAGACCTAGACTGGGATTGAAGACTTTTAGTTAAAGCTCTGCCAGTGAGTTACTATGGAGTAGGACAGACAATTTCCCATGAAAGAATGTAAAAAGACAAGTTGACTCACTTGCCCAAAGGTATAGATATCAGAATTAGTTTGACTATAAGTAACAGAAAACCCAAAGTAATATTGGTTTAAGAAAAAGAGAAGAGGGCTGCTTGGTGTCCAGGACTGCTTGCTGATTCCAGTCATCATCCCTTCCATTTTTGTGCTTTATGTATTTCATTCTCAAGATTGCTCATGGTCCAGGGTGTCTACTGGAGAGCCTACTGTCACACTCACTTTCCAAAGAGCAGGAAGGAGAAAAGGGTGCATCTTCTGTTGAATCCGCAGCCTCTAAGGGCATATTGCTTCTCCAAACAATATTGCGGTATAATTACTAAGAAAAAGAGAATGAAGAGACATTTGATGGCAGTCTAAGAAAGAGATGGGAAATAGGTCTAGAGCTTTTTAAAATCCATGTTTTAGTAGGGTGGTGGTTTTAAAATATGTCCAAAAATTATTTGACACCCCTCTCTTCCAAAAGTGGAGCTTAATTTCTCTCCCCTTGAGTGTGGGCAGCGCTTAGTGATTCTAATGAATAAAACTGTGATGGAAGTGGCTGTTAAATTTCTGAGACTAAGTCATAAAACGCATTGTGATGTTTTCTCTCTCTCTCTCTCTCTCTCTGATTTTCTTCTCAGGGGAAGAGCCAACAGTCATGTCATCAGGACACTCAAGCAAACTATGGAGAGACTCACACTGCAAAAAACTAAAGCCTCCTGCCAACAGCTATGTGAGTGGGCCATCATGGAAGCAAATCCCTGAGCCTCAGTCAAGCTTTCAGAAAACTGCAGCTCCTGCCAATATCTTGACAGCAGCCTCATCAGAAGCCCAGAGACAAAAACACTCAGCTAAGCCATTCTCTTAGATTCCTGACCCATAGTAACTATATGAGCTAATAACTATTTGCTGTTTTAAGTCACTAATATTTGAGATAATTAAGCAACAAGTGATAAGTTGTACCAATGGCTAAAATATCCAGAGACTGAAGAGATTCTGTCATTTTTCTAGTCATCAATATTTACTGAACACCTACTAAGGACCAAGCACTATTCTAGACACTGGAGGTATATTCTAGTAGACAATAAGCACACAATCAAGTAAACAATATGTGGGATGCCAAAAGGAAAAATAAATGCATGCTATCAGTTAATGTTTTAAATGCAGACAATAGAGTCTATAGTTGCCTCAGAAAGAAGGAATTTATTGAGGGCTAATAGAAAGTTCACACAGTAGCAACCCCCAGAACTCTACTAGAAAACTGACCTCTTAAGAAGATACTGCTCCTGTTATTGCTTCTGAAATTTGTATCATGCTGCCTTTGCCATAATCAGGAAAGCTGCTTTTGCTCCTGCCAACCTAGGAGCTCATGGCTTCTGCTAACACTTGCAGTAACACCAGGAAAGCCTGTGTTCAGCCTGTGTGTCACACAGCTGCCTTCCAAATCAAAGCCTTCCACCTCTTTGGTGGGATCTACACTCCACTGTCAAGAGACGCTGGAAACTCTAGATTTTTAAAAATTCTACATTAGAAAAATTTGCATCTATGAGTAGAAGCAAGAAGAACCACAATCCTGCAGCCTGTGGAACAAAAGCCACATTCACAGAAAGATTAACAAGGTGAAAAGGCAGAGGGCTATGTACCAGATGAAGGAACAAGATAAAACACCAGAAAAACAAATAAATGAAGTGGAGATAGGCAACCTTCCAGAAATAGAATTCTGAATAATGACAGTAAAGATGATCCAGGACCTTGGAAAAAGAATGGAGGCAAAGATAGAGAAGATGCAAGAAACCTTTAACAAAGACCTAGAAGAATTAAAGAACAAACAAACAGAGATGAACAACACAATAACTGAAATGAAAGATACACTAGAAGGAATCAATAGCAGAATAACTGAGGGAGAAGAACGGAAAAGTGACCTGGAAGACAGAATGGTGGACTTCACAGCTGCAGAACAGAATAAAGAAAAAAGAATGAAAAGAAATGAAGACAGCCTAAGAGACCTCTGGGACAACATTAAACACAACAACATTTGCATTATAGGGGTCCCAAATGGAGAAGAGAGAGAGAAAGGACAGGAGAAAATATTTGCAGAGATTATAGACGAAAACTTCCCTAACATGGGAAAGGAAAGAGCCACCCAAGTCCAGGAAGTGCAGTGAGTCCCATACAGGATAAAACCAAGGAGAAACACACCAAGACACATAGTAATAAAATTGGCAAACATTAAAGACAAAGAAAAATTATGAAAGCAGCAAGGGAAAAACAACAAATAACATACAAGGGAACTCCCATAAGGTTAACAGCTGATTTCTCAGCAGAAACTCTACAAGCCAGAAGGGAGTGGCATGATATACTTAAAGTAATGAAAGGGAAGAACCTACAATCAAGATTACTCTACCCGGCAAGGAGATCATTCAGATTCAATGGAGAAATCAAAAGCTTTACAGACAAGCAAAAGCTAAGAGAATTCAGCACCACCAAACCAGCTCTACAACAAATGCTAAATGAACTTCTCTAAGTGGGAAATACAAGAGAAAAAAGGAGCTACAAAAACACGCCCCCCAAAATTAAGAAAATGGTAATAAGAACACACATATTGAAAATTACCTAAAACATGAATGGATTAAATGCTCCAACCAAAAGTCACAGGCTTGCTGAATGGATACAAAAACAAGACCCATATATACGCTGTCTACAAAAGACCCACTTCAGACCTAGGGACACATACAGACTGAAAGTGAGGGGATGGAAAAAGATATTCCATGCAAATGGAAAACAAAAGAAAGCTGGAGTAGTAATACTCATATCAGATAAAATAGACTTTAAAATAAAGACTGTTACAAGAGACAAGGAAGAACACTACATAATGATGGGATCAATCCAAGAAGAAGATATAACAACTATAAATATATATGCACCCAACATAGGAGCACCTCAATACATAAGGCAACTGCTAACAGCTCTAAAAGAGGAACTCGACAGTAACACAATAATAGTGGGGGACCTTAACACCTCACTTACACCTATGGACAGATCATCCAAAATGAAAATAAATAAGGAAACAGAAGCTTTAAATGACACAATAGACCAGATAGATTTAACTGATATTTATAAGACATTCCACATAAAAACAGCAGATTACACTTTCTTCTCAAATGTGCACAGAACATTCTCCAGGAGAGGTCACATCTTGGGTTGCAAATCAAGCCTCAGTAAATTTAAGAAAATTGAAATCATATCAAGCATCTTTGCTGACCAGAACGCTATGAGATTAGAAATCAATTACAGGGGAAAAAACACATGGAGGCTAAACACTGTGTTAATAAATAACCAAGAGATCACTGAAGAAATCAAAGAGGAAATTAAAAAATACCTAGAGAGAAATGACAATGAAAACACGATGATCCAAAACCTATGGGATGAAGCAAAAGCAGTTCTAAGAGGGAAGTTTATAGCTATGCAAGCCTACCTCAAGAAACAAGAAAAATCTCAAATAAACAATCCAACCTACACCTAAAGGAACTAGAGAAAGAAGAACAAACAAAACCCAAAGTTACAGAAGGAAAGAAATCATAAAGATCAGAGCAGAAATAAATGAAGTAGAAAGAAAGAAAACAATAGCAAAGATCAGTAAAACTAAAAGCTGGTTCTTTGGGAAGATAAACAAAATTGATAAACCATTAGCAAGACTCATAAAGAATAAGAGGGGAGGACTCAAATCAATAAAATTAGAAATGAAAAAGGAGACGTTACAACAGACACCACAGAAATACAAAGCATCCTAAGAGACTACTCCAAGCAACTCTATGCCAATAAAATGGACAACCTGGAAGAAATAGACAAATTCTTAGAAAGGTATAACCTTCCAAGACTGAACCAGGAAGAAATAGAAAATATGAACAGACCAATCACAAGTAATGAAACTGAAACTGTGATTAAAAATCTTCCAACAAACAAAAGTCCAGGACCAGATGGCTTCACATGTGAATTCTATCAAACATTTAGAGAAGAGCTAACACCCATCCTTCTCAAAGTCTTCCAAAAACTTGTGGAGGAAGGAACACTCCCAAACTCATTCTATGAGGCCACCATCACCCTGATACCAAAACCAGACCAAGATGTCACAAAAAAAGAAAATTATAGACCAATATCACTGATGAATATAGATGCAAAGATCCTAAGCAAAATACTAGCAAACAGAATCCAACAACACACTAAAAGGATCTTACACCATGATCAGATGGGATTTATCCTAGGGATGCAAGGATTCTTCAATATATGCAAATCAATCAATGTGATACACCATATTAAGAAATTGAAGAAGAAAAACCTTATGATCATCTCAATAGATGCAGAAAAAGCTTTTGACAAAATTCAACACCTATTTATGATAAAAACTCTCCAGAAATTGGGCATAGAGAGAACCTACCTCAGCATAATAAAGGCCATATATGACAAACCCATAGCAAACTTCATTATCAATGGTGAAAAACTGAAAGCATTTCCTCTAAGATCAGGAAAAAGACAAGGATGTCCACTCTCACCACTATTATTCAACATAGTTTTGGAAGTCTTAGCCACGGCAATCAGAGAAGAAAAAGAAATAAAAGGAATACAAATTGGGAAAGAAGTAAAACTGTCACTGTTTGCAGACAACATGATACTATACATAGAGAATCCTAAAGATACCACCAGAAAACTCCTAGAGCTAATCAATGAATTTGATAAAGTTGCAGGATACAAAATTAATGAACGGAAATATCTTGCATTCCTATACACTAATGATGACAAATCTGAAAGAGAAATTAAGGAAACACTCCCATTTACCATTGCAACAGAAAGAATAAAATATCTAGGAATAACCCTACCTAGGGAGACAGAGACCTGTATGCAGAAAACTATAAGACCCTGTTGAAAGCAGTTAAAGATGATACCAACAGATGGAGAGATATACCATATTCTTGGATTGGAAGAATCAATATTGTGAAAATGACTATACTACCCAAAGCAATCTACAGATGCAATGCTATCCCTATCAAATTACAATGGCAGTTTTTACGGAACTAGAACCAAAAATCTTAAAATTTGTATGGAGACACAAAAGACCCCGAATAGCCAAAGTAGTCTTGAGGGAAAAAAACAGAGCCGGAGGAATCAGACTCCCTGACTTCAGACTATATTACAAAGCTACAGTAATCAAGGCAATATGGTACTGGCACAAAAACAGAAACATAGGTCAATGGAACAAGATAGAAAGCCAAGAGGTAAACCCACGCACCTATGGTGCAAGCCAATTCCTCCACCCTTCATTTGCTTAAGTATAGGCTATTAAATTATAAGTTGGAAGCAGGAGAAATAAATTATTCCTTGAAATAATTTTAGGATTTTCCGGACCCTTGTCTTTTGCAAGCTCTTTCCTCCACCCCAAAATAAATATACTTATACATTGTTTACCTTAATTTGATTCCCAATTTTGTTCTTGAAAGACTTTTTTTTTTCTTTTTTTTTTCTTTACTGTATCACAGACAAATGTTTGAGTTAGGTAACTAGTTGAATTGGGGTGGGATACCATAGATCTATTTGCAGAAGATGCCAAGAAGTCTCCAGGAGAAGAATTCATTCTCAGGAAAGAGTCACGTCACGCTAGTTAGATTCAGAGAAAAGTAGGCAAAGTGAGAGGAAAGAGATGACTTAGATACCACTTTGTGCCACACACAGATTCTTCTTGATCAAAGCACCTAGGACTCACTAGGACCCTAAGGCAAACAGCTATAATAAAAAGAATGAAGTACTCAAAGATCTGCACTGGTATAAGATGGCATCACGCTGGTTCCAGCAACTTATGCAGTGGTGAGCAAGGACAGGAATGACCACTGAAGAGATAAAAGATGAGTGTTGCAGAAATAGACACTGGCAATGACCAAGAACAGAGATCATTTTTAGCACACCACGTTAGAGCTGCCTTTTTGGATATCATTAAAAACAGAAGACGGACATCACAGAGCCTAGTACAAGAAAGGGAAAACTTGACTAATGTGGGGGAGCAAACAGGATCACCTTATGAGTCAGAAATGTGATCTGTGGAAATTCAGTTCTACTCGGAAAAAAATATTAAAAATGCAAGTTTTCATTGAATGGTAAGGAGTAAAGCTAGAAAAGTGACAAAGATCCTCAAACTTAAACAGGCTGTATTAGAATCATTCCTAAATACTAGAAGTTAGGGAAAATCCTTTGTGATATAATTGTATGTTTCAAACAATTTTGAGGGGAGAAGAGGCTGGTGTAAAAAGAAAGTCCAGGAGTAAGGATGGGGATCAGGGTGGTGTTGCTAATATCCTGTAGCCAATCTCAGTTGCCTTCCTTCTTTCTCAAAGGAAAGTTTTTCAAGTTTCCAAATCTATTGAGAACTATGTAGAAAGACAAAGCCTCCATGAATAGTTGCTCATGTTGTACACTGAACAAAGACCCCACATCCAAGAGATACATTTCATACCAATCCCAGCATTAAGAATTTTTTTATAACTCTTCTTGCTATAGTTAACACATTGCTTGAGGTAAAAGTCATTTTTTTCCTATGTCTAGGAATTTAGTTTGTGTATAGGATAAAGAAGGACAAACCAAAGCCAAATAGTTATCAGGCTACCTTTATCCTGAGAAATGTAGTTTCAGGGATTTCTTTGTCCCAAGTTAGAGAATACATTTGGCTCAAATTTCCTCTTTCAATTAACATAGGCAGTGGGCAACTTAACACATCAAAAATGGAGAGTTTATGACAGGTGGCCTCTTTAGTCTATCCAGTAGGTTTCTATCAGAAAAACCTCCTTTTCCAGTCCTTACCACTTCTGCTACTCAAAGTACCAGGATTCCCCCAGGCATCATCCACTACAGGAACAACACTGGGAATCTAGCTAATCCTCTGAATCACAGGGAGACAACGCTGCAAGGGCCACTCCCTCCTAAACTCTCCTATTTCTTCTGTGATTCTGTGTGAAGCTTTGACTCCATAAAACACCATGCCCCTGTAAATCACAGGGTAGGAGGCACTGGAACACTCATTATCTCTAATGCTTGGATCTTCAAGACTCTGGGTCAGCTGCTCAGAAACATGCAATCTGAACACTGAACAAACATGTAGTATGTTGCCCTCATCAGGCCTGTGACAATACTTGGACTCCAGCCTGCTCAAGCCTTTTGAATCAAAAATAGTTAGTCAATCCAATTATGCCCTTTATCTACACCATCTTCAGGCACTGGGATAAAGCCAACATTCCAGATTACTATGCCCTCATTAATTGTGCTTTGTTTTCCTTATTCTTTCTCTCAGAGTCATCCTCACAGCCTCGTTTCACAGGCAACATGGCTGATATATCTAACAACTGAACCTCAAAGTTCTGTCTGTTACTGTTCTCCAGTAAACTTTATCCACATCCCTTTTCCTAATTTATTGACTTCACTACATCCATTTTTTATAAATTTTCCTTTTTATAAATTTCCTCAATTATGCAGTTTTAGTATGTTATCTGTATTCTACTGAAACTCACATTCTATCCTACATGTAATTTAACTTCTCATTCATATTTTCTATCTCCTTATCTTTCTGTACTGCATTCTGAGTAATTACTTTAGAAACATCATCCAGTTTGTTTGTTTGTTTGTTTGTTTGTTTGTTTTTATTAAAGTCTGGTTGATTTACAATATTATTTTCAGAGGTACAACACAGTGATTCATACAAGAGAAGTTTCTTTAACCTGTCATCCTATTTTCCTACTGAAATTTCAGTTTTCATTTGTAATATCACCTGCATCATCCAGTTTCTTAATTCTCTCTTCAGCTATATATTATCTCTGATTGAATCCATTGGTGAGTTCAAAATTGTGTATATTTTAATTCTAAAATTTATATTTGTCTTTCAAATATTCCTGGTAATTGATACTTTTATTATTTTTTCACTTATGTGATTATATTTTTTCTGTAGTGCATAGGATAAGCCTGGAAATACACTTCTCAAAAATTCCCCTTCTACATATAGTTCTGGCCTGGAGTCTACCAATGGGAAACGTTGCACAAAATTTTGAAATGGTACAGAAGGAGAAGGTGCTATTCTCTGAAGGCAGTTGCACTAATGTCTCCTCAGCAGATCTGAGATTGACAGCAATTCTCCAACTCACTCTTGACAGATATCTACTTCACTGTTATGGGTAGGAAAACTGATAGAACTTCCCTAGAGGTTGTGGAAAATTATAATGGCTTCCCAATGGACTCCAAAAAACCACATACTCTAGTGATTCAGGCTGAGAACATTGATGATGGTTTTAATAAACTATAATTTCCCATTTCTTCCAAAGATATAAAGCCGCTAATTTCTTGAATTAATTTTTGAAACCTGGAATACATGGGGTAGCTTTTGTGTTTTCTGACTGAACCTTGACTGATAAACCCAGGAAAAAGTGACCATTTCCATCTAAATGACCATACTTTAGGAACACAGACATTGATCATAGTATTTAAAAGAGTGTGTTGTATTGTACTTATTAATGTGTCTATTCCCTCCTCTCAGTCTCTACCCAACATATCATAAAAGGGCTAGTTTTCTTTTGATTTTTGTATCTTTAGCATCTAGCATGATCCCCAGATTAACAGGACTAAAAATAAACAGTTTATTTTTAACATGATGAACCATAATTGTAAATCAGGTCAAAGATTTTTTTTCTTCAACACATTGGACAAACAGAGGACAGGACATTGCCCACTTCCTACAAGTGACAAAATAGTTGTTTTGTTTGTTTTTTTGGTTTGGTTTTTTGTGGTACGTGGGCCTCTCACTGTTGTGGCCTCTCCCATTGCGGAGCACAGGCTTCGAACGCGCAGACTCAGCAGCCATGGCTCACGGGCCCAGCTGCTCCACGGCATGTGGGATCCTCCTGAACTGGGGCTCGAACCCGTGTCCCCTGCATCAGCAGGTGGACTCTCAACCACTGCGCCACCAGGGAAGCCTAGTTGTTGTTTTTTTAACTTCCATGTGCCCAGTAACTCCTCTTTCCAAAGTTTGTCCTTCCCTCTTATCAACAGCAAAGATTCATGTTTAATGATGATGGTAATAGTAGCTAAGACTTACTCAGCACTAAACAAGTTGTACTTTACCTACATTATCTCATTTAGTCATCATCTTAAAAGGTTCTCTCATCTGTTTTACAGATGATGAAAATTAAACTTCAATCTTTACCAAAGTGTCATTCTTGGGGAGCCCATGGTAAAGCAGTCACATTCTTATGAAGCTAGCCTTTCATAGTTTCATTAGTAAGTTGAGCAATTTTCAAAGCCCTGTGAACAATTTGCAGGGAGAGCATTAGAATTATAAGAAATGGGTTAAGTCCTTCATTGGCCAAGTACTCTTATTCAAGTAACTTGATGGAATCATAATAACACACTAAGTACAATTCGTTTATTGTCTATCTCCTTTACTGGTATAGTAAAGGACTATACTATAAAGTAAAGTACTATACCAGTATAGTACTGGTATCTATTAGGGCAGAGATCTGGTCTTTCTTGTTCAGAACTGAATTAAATACCTACAACCATACCAATGTAAAGTAGGTTCTCAGTAATAGTTGAGTGAGAGAGCGAGAAAACACATGAATGAATGATGTACTATGTAGAACTATAGACTTATAGAACTATTTTTGAATTTTTATTTTAAATCATTAATGATGTCCCTTTCAAATTTATGGCTTTATTAATGTCAGAGATTCTTGAATATATCTTTAAAATGAGAATTTTCTTTTAATTTAAGTGAAGATAGCATTATGTAGAACCTCATTTATCATAAGGAAAACATTCTCATTCAATGATTATCATAATTTTACATTTCAGTAAAATTCTAAAAAATTTTTAAATGTTCAAAATATTTATTTGACAGTCCTATAATTGTTAATTTCTTATTTTATAAATTGTGGACATTATTTTTAAAACCAACCAATCAACCAACCATCTACCTAATTAGCTCTTCATAAAAGAAAGTATATATTACAGCCAAAGAACTAGGCAGGACTTAATCCCAGAATAAAAGACAATGCTTCCCCAAAAAGAACAGTAAGTGATCTTACACTGATATAACTATGTGACATAAGTCTTATTTTTCTCAATTTCCTGAAGATAGTTGAAATCTCTGACACAGACTGGCACTGATCCACCAATAACTTTTTGTACTAAAGCCTTTAAAACTTAGTAACCATTTGCAATGCTAAATCCATTAGTCTATTTTCTTAAAAGTGTAGGAACTCATACTGGATACTGTGGTGTCAGGCACTTTCACAAACATTCAACCCTACCCAAAATGCTTGGAGGCAAGTATTAGCTCTATTGTGTGGATTAGAAAAGTGGCACTAAAAGAGAAAAACAATTATACAAAGTCACACATGGATATTGACTGTGTCTACTGCTCTTTCTACAAAGTCACCTCTGCCTTACCTTTCAAGACATACATTTCAATGAGGTCTTTTCTAACTATCCTTATCCTCACTTTTCCACCTACTAAAAGGGAGACATTGATCTCTTTCTCTTTTCTGCCTTCATGCTACCTGGTACTTACATCTGTCATACCAACTATTATTGGTCTTGCATCTG
Organism: Mesoplodon densirostris; assembly: GCF_025265405.1. Lineage (NCBI taxonomy): Eukaryota > Metazoa > Chordata > Mammalia > Artiodactyla > Ziphiidae > Mesoplodon > Mesoplodon densirostris. The sequence continues at coordinate 62,733,350 of NC_082662.1, read as the reverse complement.
ATATGTCTGTCTCCCAGGACCAGACCATGAGTCCCTCAAAGAACAGACAATCTTTTAGTCGCTTAGTATCTCCAAAGGCAAACATAGAGATACCTGGACAGTATCTCAATAAATTCTGGTTGAATGCTTAAACAAATATCTCATTTTGCAGGAAAAATGAAGTTTAAAGCATAAACTGCCAATCTGATGTTTAAGTTTATACTTGCCAAGAACCTGTCCACACAGTTTTCCAACCATGGCAAAATATACGACCTCATTTTAGAAGATTTAGAAGATTCTTTAAGATCTAAGAAATGTATATTTTTCAATATAAGGAAAAGGAGATTTTAGCTTTAAAGAATTTCAGAAATTAAAGAATCAAACATCATTAATTTACAGATGAAGAAATGGAACCCAGGATGGTCATGTGACTCTACTCATGCAACTGAATATTCAATCAGAGGCCACAACCTATATCACCAAACTCCTGGTCTAGTCTTCTTCCTTCTATATCATGCCATTTAAATAATATTCACATTGCTATCTGATTACCTTCATCTGTAAATAATTCAGCCCTGATATTTATGATAAATTTAATATACTCTGCCTGGATTAAAACCTTTGGGTACTATGTTCTTAAATCTTAGTTATACTGAGCCATAGATGCCTCTTTTAATAGTCTTCATGTTAACTAAATAGCACACATAAAACATCTACCCTCAAATAGACCTATTTGCTAGCATTTTACAGTATAGGCCTAAGGGTAGAGGAGATGTACGCTTTCAAATTTAGTTAAGTTGTCAAGCATTTGAGTGCCTACTCTGTAAAAAAGATGAGTTTTCATCTAAGTGAAAACTAATATTCATCTACTAATATTTAACAAATATTAGATATTTGGGGCTTATTTCAGGTTAATAATTAATTCATAGGACCGCCAGACAAAATGTGGAAAATATTTGGGACATACTTACACTAAAAACTTATTTGCTTTTTATCTAAAATGCAAATTTAACTAGACGTCTTATATTTTTATTTGCTAAATTTGGCAACTCTGTTAGTTCAGCAAATATTTATTGGGGTCTTACTATGTGCCAGGCCCTTAGAATATAACAATGAACCAAACAGAATAAGCTCATGCCTATGTGGAGCTTATATTCTACTTGGGGGATTTGTATTACTGGTAAATAATGTTTCAGGTGAAGATGAGTAAATATGAAGAATATGAGGAGGTGAGACATGCAAACAGGGCAGCTGTTTATCAAAAAGGTAGGAGACATCATTCACATTCCATGTAAGCAACATGGCAGTTCTTCAGGAAAATAACTTAGGAAAGTGTTCCAGGGAGATGAAATAGCAAGGGTAAAATCCCTGGGGTATATACGATCTTGAGGGATTAAAGGAACAGGATGTAGCAAACAATTGAAAGAAGTGTTAGGAAATGAGGTTGGACAGGTAGTCAGGAGAAAGATCATGCAGGTATTTGTAGGCCATGGTAAAGCCTTTAGATTCTAGTCTAAACGTCATGGGGAGCCACTGGATGGTTAGAGCAGGAGAGTGACACATATGGCATAGAAGCAGGGAGACCAGTCAGATGGTAGGTGTTCAATCAAGAAAAAGTGGTGGCTTGGACTTCAAGAGGTGAGAAATGGTCAGCTTTGGGATATCATTTCCTAATTGAATCTGGGGCATCAGAAAAAGAGACGTGTGAGAGATTATTTTAAGATTTTTGAGCAATTCAGTGAATAAAGTGTCACTTACCATGATGGGGAATACCATAGGAGGAGTAGGATTGGAGGAGGATGAGAAACCAGAAATTCACTTTTTAGACACTAAATTTGAGGTGCCTGTGAGACATACTATCAAACATTAGAAGTAGTCTATAGTTCAGGGAAAATTCTGGGCTGAAGACATAATTTGGGTATAATCAGCATGGAAATGCTATTAAAGTCTTGAGTGGAGATCATCTAGGGCGTGATTATAGGTAGAGGAAAAAAGAGACCTGAGGACTGAGTCCTGTGTTCTCCAACATTCGAAAATCTGGAAAAGGAAGATAATACAGCAAAGGAGGATGAGTGACAGTGGTCCCTGAGGGTGTTCGTGTGGTGAGATAAAGCCAAGTAGATAAAAGGTTGCTCAGGAAGGAGAAAGTGAAAAACTCTATCAAAGGCTCTTGAAATAGGGAATGATATTGACATTGACCTCAGCAATGTGAGGTCTTTGTTAACTCTAATAAGAGTTGTTTGAGTGGAATGATGGGATGAAAGTCTGATTGGAGTGATTACACTAGAGATTGGGAGGCAAAGAAGGCAAGACAGCATCTATAAACAATTTCTTCAGGGAGTTTTCCATAAAAGGAGAAATGTTGGGATCATAACTAGAAGGAAGGTGGCATCTTGGGATGTTTTAAATTAAAGGTGTTATACTATGTTTTTATGGTGATGGGAAAAACTGATAATGTAGGAATGACTGTGGATAATTATAGAAGCAAACTCCATGAATAGGCAGAGGGCACTGGAACCAGTGTTCAAGGTAATGGACTGACCTAAGATAAACGTGTTGACTGATCCTGAAGAATAGGAAGGGAAACAGTGGATATAAGCTCAGAAGCATGAGGTTAGTGGATTTGGTGGTAGGAAAAGGAGGTTTTCTTCAGATTGCTTCTATTTTCTCAATGAAACCAGGAGCAAGGTCACCTATTGAGAATGTAAGGGGAAAGGCAAAGGTTTAAGGATAGGAAAAGTCTTCTCTGGAAGTGGGAGAATGACTAACTAGAAAATGTATAGTAGAATTCACGTTTCAATGTTTTATCCAAATCATCAACTTTACATAAGACCATATGCATTTATAAAAAGGTGATACCTGAGGATGAACTAAACTCTATCTATTCCAATTTCTGAATAAGCTAGAATGTATGCTCCATGAGAGAATGGATTGTTGACTACTTTATTCCCAATTAAATCACTGTGTCTGTTAAATCATAATAGACGCTCAAAAAACATTTGGTGTCTGAATTAGAAAATGAGGAGAGAGCCACTGTATCTTTACCTTTTTTGTTGTTATGGATGATCTCACCCACAAATATTTACCTTCTTACCTCATCCTAGCATATTTCTAGTAGCACTTTTCCAGCTGATTTTTAAAAAATATGTGGCCATTTCTAAGAAAACGTTTTTTGGTTTACATTCATCTATTTTTAATTCACCAAAACATCATTTCACAGTATCTAATGGAAAGTTTAAAAGCTTCATGAACTAAAAAGCACACATTGCCAAAATTAAATAAACTAAAAAGAATGAAAAGTTTGGGTAGAGTTCAAAATTTTAAGCTGTCAAAGAAAAAGAATGTACAAAACTTGAGGTTCTCATTTCTCATATTCTGATATTAAACATATGAAATTCAAGTGTCCAGACTGGATTAAAGGAACAAAAGTTTTAGGACAAACTTTCAACTGTGAAATGTACTGTAAGACTATTAAACCAAGATCCCACAAAATAGCTGATCTAGCAATCGTGTTTTTTTACTTCAATGTGTTTATTTATCTACAGCAACAACAGTAAAATTTTTACTAAATCCCAAGATATTTCTAATTGTTTCACAGAAATGGATGGCTTTGCATGAACGAGAAGATCTGTTACTCTTTAACCACTGGAGGATATTAATCTTATTCTTTCCCACAAAACTGGTTATTAAACATGTGAAAAATACGTAATTTTGCTAGCAAAAAAAGAAATGCAAATAAAAGCACTAGGCAATATTTTCACTTATTAAAAAAGTGATAAACATCTCTATGTATACAGGTTTCCCACATTTTTAATGATTTTCTTAGAATAAATACTTCAGTATGGGATTACTGGATGAAAAGCTATAAGCAATTTTACAGCTTTCGAAATATATTGCTAAACTATTTCCGAAAAATGTAGTAAATTACTATACTGAAAGTACAAGTTTTATAACATTCTGCCAGCATTGGCTTCTTGGCATTAAAAAAAATTTTTTTTTTACTTAAAATACAGTAAAATTTATTCCTCTTGGTGTATGTTCTATGAGTATTGACAAATACATATAGTCAAGTAACGACACCACAATCAAGGTACAGGATAGGTCCATAACCCTAAAAGTGCCCTTTTGTAGTCAACCCCTCTCCCCACCCCAACTCCTGGAAACACTGATCTGTTCTCTTATAATTTTATTTTTCCAGAATGTCATATACTTGAGCATATACACCTTGATATCATTTGAATCTGGTTTATTTCACTTAACATCAGGTGTTTAAGATTCTTCCATATTGTTGGGTGAATCAATAGTCTGTTCCTTTTATTGTTGAGTACTGATCTATTGTGTAGACATACCACAGTTTGCTTATTCATGGATTAGTTTGGTTGTTTGCAGTTTTGCGTTACTATAAAGTTGCTATAAAATATTTCCATACAAGTTTTTATGTAAATCTAAGGTTTACTTCTGTTAAGTTACTTGGATTTTTTAAATTACTTATCCCATATTTATTCTGTAGTTTTTGAGCTCCTTGGTACAAATTCGAGTTCTCCTAGGGGAATACTAGTACTCCAGTTTGAGCAACAGAGGCTTAGGTAAAGCCATATTCAAGACAATGCATATAAAGTTCTCAGCACGAGTCAAAATTTGGAAAGATACTCTTATTAAAAAAAAAAACCTCTGAAGTCAAAATATTCAGACTAGGTAACATGGATTTTTGGGGTTTTTTGTTTACTTTTAATAGTTTTCAACTTTCAAAGCTTGCTCTGAATGCTTCTGCTGGTTATAGGGAAACATGTAAGAAGACACAAAAACTTCTCAAATTTAAAGCTCCCAAAATAACTTGAGATCTGAATGATCCTCGTCATTTACAACAATCTTCTTAAATCTAAAAATAATAATAATTGTCCCTGCTCATGAGGAGTTTACAGATTCACTAGAGAAGGTCATCTCGTGTCTGGAGAGAGATAAACAATAATCCAGGACAGAAGGTAAGGATATCAAAGGAGTACAATAGCTAATAAATGACTAATGGAGTTCAGAGTTGGGAGCTGGGGGAAAGATCTGTAGGACAGAAAAGGTAAAGATGAGATTAGCTGTGCTTTGAAGGAGAGATAGGACATTTCATTTCAAGTTCTAACCTTCTTCTATAACTGGTACACCTTGGAGTGTGAAGGCAGTTTAGACAAGTTCTTGGCACTGATCCTTCTCCCTGTGTTTGTACAGAGCTATAATGAGTCACAATACCACCCAAGATAATTGGAAAACCCCTTTGGCACCCAAATAAAAAAATACAGCTGTCTTTGTGGCCAGAACACATTGGTAAGTGTCTTCTTCCAAATCTGTCTGGTAATACCCACAAGACAGATTACACAACACCACTATTAAATTTAGAGAACATTAACAAAGAAGGATGAAGCACTGATGAGTAAAACCCTCTGATTCTAATTGTACAGCAAACTAATCAGTCAGATGTAGTTAAGTCTCAATTCACATATAATTTTGCAGGCAGAAAATAATGGTGTCTTTCTATAATACCAAGGAAGATATCTTTTCAGCAACTTTCCCATTATGCACCAACCAAGCTTATTATATAAAAAAAAAATCAAGAGTTTATATAAAAATATTTTTGCACAAAAAAATCTCATAAACAAGCACTTATCTCTTTCCATTTTCCATCTCTCCCTCTATTTTACAATTTTATTCCTTCCTACCAATTCATTGCCATCCCCTCACTCTTCCCTTCCTATGGACACATACCACAAATGAGCACAGTCATTAAGGAGGGTTATTTATTTTTAAACCTAGAATATTTGGTTCCCAGACATCTTATCACCAAAAAATACAAAACTATTTGTTATTAATTACTGCATCTTAAGTGTGACTAAATTATGTACACATACAGATATATAATCAAGTCGTGAATATATATTCATTCATTAATCAATGTGGCAAATTCTAATTACATGTCTAACATATTCCAGACACTAAGAATACAGAGATTAAATACACAACCCTACCGTTATTGTGCTCAGAGTCTAATAGTTGAGACAAGGAGATAAAGCACCGTTATCATAGACTATAATATGCAATAAAATAAGGAGAGTATTTCCCAGTGTGTTGTGTTGGCACACAGAAGGATCACTCAACACAGACTGAGTTAGTAAAAACTCTAAGGGAAATAATCTTTGAGCTACATCTTAAAAAGGTAAGTAGAAGGAAGCCAGATGATGAAACCAACAGGAAAGGAGTGTCTTAGAGAATACAGCACGTAAGAAAAAATGTTTCTATTGAATTGCAAATGGTTTTATAAGGTGGGCAAGTATGTTGCATTTGGAGAGCTGCTATAGTAAACCTAAATTCACATTTTTAGTTTATCAGATTCCCAACTTTTCAGTCATGACATGTCTCTTCCCTTCCTACAAGTCAAGGGTTTTTAAATGAATATGGAATTAGAATTAATTTAGTTTGTCTGTTGGATTAAATTTGCACATATACCCTCTCTGCAGGTCCTGGCCATGCTGCATGGTGACAGTCAGGGAGCTCTCCCCCAGAAGGCCTCCTACAGCAGAGCCTGCCTGTGCTCACCAACACGACTTCTCTCCTCTTCTTCCTAAGCACACAGCTAAATTGCATTTCCTGGCCTCATTCTTGATAGGCTGGCATCAAGTCTGAGAAACCAAGTCTGAGAAAACAGAAGGTGGACAAAAGTGATGTATTCTGTTTCCAAAACTGACCTATAAAAATCTTCCACACTCACAGCTCTGTTCTCACTCTTCCCATTCTACAGTAATCTGAGATATTGAAGGTAGCAGTACCATGAGATGGAAGGAACCTGTATTCCAGAACAGCTGCTCGGACCAGGGTCCCTTTACCAACCTATACTAGGCTGTGACATGAACACAAAATAAACCTGAACTGTGTTAAGCCACTGAGATTTAGGATTGTGTCAATAGAGCAGTTAACCTGAACTCAAAGTGCTTGTTCCATTCTCTAACCCTATATTCTCCAGTGTGTGTATTTTTGACTTGGTTTTTTATCATTATACTGGATATCATTAGTGTGTATAAGTATACTAAGCAATATGACTAATTTTTACAACCTCTTTGGTAGAAGCCTGCCACACCTACAGTTCTGTACTGACTGATCTGAACTGAACTTTTGTGTCCTGCTGTACATGTACCCTACACAAGAAAATCTCTTATTTTTAGGGCCTTTCAGAAAGAAAAAAGTCTCCAAAGATGAGATTTACTATTTATTCAGACTGCCAGAGGCTTCTTCTTGGATATTGTTTATTATTTTCCTTAGTCATTGGGTATTTTCTCATCTTTCTTCTCCTTTTTATTTCTCTATGACAATCTCTTTTTTTTGAATTTTTGAATTTTATTTCATCTATTTTTTTATACAGTGGTTCTTAATAGTTATTCATTTTCTACATATTAGTGTATACATGTCAATCCAATCTCCCACTTCATCACAACATCCCCACCCACGCCACTTTCCCACCTTGGTGTCCATACGTTTGTTGTCTACATCTGTGTCTCAATTTATACCCTGCAAAACAGTTCATCTGTACCGTTTCTCTAGGTTCCACATATATGTGTTAATATATGATATTTTTTTCTCTTTCTGACTTATTTCACTCTGTATGACAGTCCCTAGATCCATCCATGTCTCTACAAATAACCCAATTTCATTCCTTTTTATGGCTGAGTAATATTCCATTGTATATATGTACCACATCTTCTTTATTCATTTGTCTGTTGATGGGCATTTAGGTTGCTTCGATGACCTGGCTATTGTAAATAGTGCTGAAATGAACATTGGGGTACATGTGTTTTTTTCATATATGGTTTTCTCCAGGTATATGCCCGGTAGTGGGATAGCTGGATTATATGGTAATTCTATTTTTAGATTTTTAAAGAACCTCCATACTGTTCTCCATAGTGGCTGTATCAATTTACATTCCCACCAACAGTGCAAGAGGGTTCCCTTTTCTCCACACCCTCTCCAACATCTGTTGTTTGTAGATTTTCTGATAATGCCCATTCTAACTGGTGGGAGGTGATATCTTATTGTGGCTTAGATTTGCATTTCTCTAATAACTAGTGATGTTGAGCAGCTTGTCATGTGTTTCTTGGCCAGCTGTATGTCTTCTTTGGAGAAATGTCTATTTAGGTCTTCTGCCCATTTTTGGATTGGGTTGTTTGTTTTTTTAGTACTGAGCTGCATGAGCTGTTTATATATTTTGGAGATTAATCATTTGTTTGTTGATTCGTTTGCAAAAATTTTCTCCCATTCTGAGGGTTGTCTTTTCGTCTTGTATGTGGTTTCTTTTGCTGTGCAAAAGCATTTAAGTTACATTAGGTCTTATTTGTTTATTTTTGTTTTCATTTCCATTACTCTAGGAGGTGGATCAAAAAAGATCTTGCTGTGATTTATGTCAAAGAGTGTTCTTCCTATGTTTTCCTCTAAGAGTTTTATAGTGTCTGGGTTTACATTTAGGTCTTTAATCCATTTGGAGTTTATTTTTGTGTATGGTGAAAGGGAATGTTCTAATTACATTGTTTTACATGTAGGTGTCCAGATTTCATAGCACCAATTGTTGAAGAGACTGTCTTTTCTCCATTGTATATCCTTGCATCCTTTGTCATAGCTTAGTTGACCATAGGTGCATGGGTTTATCTCTGGGTTTTCTATCCTGTTCCATTAATCTATGTTTCTGTTTTTGTGCCAGTACCATAATGTCTTGGTCACTGCAGCTTTGTAGTATAGTCTGAAGTCAGGGAGTCTGATTCCTCCAGCTCCGTCTTTCTCCCTCAAGACTGCTTTGGCTATTTGGGGTCTTCTTTATCTCCACACAAATTTTAGGATTTTTGTTCTAGTTCTGTAAAAAATGCCATGGGTAACTTGATAGGGATTGTATGTGTAGATTGCTTTGGGTAGTATAGTCATTTTCACAATACTGATTCTTCCAATCCAAGAATTAGGTATGTCTCTCCATCTGTTTGTGTCATCATTAATTTCTTACAACAGTGTCTTATAGTTTCCTGCATACAGATCTTTTGTCTCCCTATGTTGGTTTATTCTTAGGTAGTTTATTCTTTTTTTTTTTTTGCAATGGTAAATGGGAGTGTTTCCTTAATTTCTCTTTCAGATTTCTCATCATTAATGTATAGGAATGCAAGAGATTTCCGTGCATTAATTTTGTATCCTGCAACTATAACAGATTCATTGATTAACTCTAGTAGTTTTCTGATGGCATCTTTAAGATTCTCTATGTATAGTATCATGTCATCTGCAAACAGTAGCAGTTTTACTTCTTCTTGTCCAATTTGGATTCATTTTATTTCTTTTTCTTCTCTGATTGCCATGGCTAGGACTTCCAAAGCTATATTCAATAATAGTGGTGAAAGTGGACATCTTTGTCTTGTTCCTGAGCTTAGAGGAAATGCTTTCAATTTTTCATCATTGAGAATAATGTTTGCTGTGGGTCTGTCATATATATAGCCTTTATTTTGTTGAAGTAGGTTCGCTCTATGCCCACTTTCTGGAGAGATTTTATCATAAATGGCTGTTGAATTTTGTGAAAACCTTTTTCTGCATCTATTGAGATGATCATATGGTTTCTATTCTTCAGTTTGTTAATATGGTGTATCACATTGACTGATTTGTGTATACTGAAGAATCCTTGCATCCCTGGGATAAATCCCACTTGATCACGGTGTATGATCCTTTTAATGTGTTGTTGGATTTCGTTTGCTAGTATTTTGTTGAGGATTTTTGCATCTATACTCATCAGTGATATTGATCTGTATTTTTCTTTTTTTATAGCATCTTTGGTTTTGGTATCCGGGTGATGGTGGTCCTGTAGAATGAGTTTGGGCGTGTTCCTTCTTCTGCAATTTTTTAGAAGAGTTTGAGAAGGATGGGTGTTAGCTCTTCTCTAAATGTTCAACATAATTCACCTGTGAAGCCATCTGGACCTGCACTTTAGTTTGTTGGAAGATTTTTAATCACACTTTCAATTTCATTACTTGTGATTGGTCGGTTCATCTTTTCTATTGCTTCCTGGTTCAGTCTTGAACGGCTATACTTTTCTAAGAATTTGTCCATTTCTTCCAGGTTCTCTGTTTTATTGGCATAGAGTTCCTAGTGGTCTCTTAGGAAGCTCGGTATTTCTGCCGTGTCTGTTGTAAATTCTCCTTTTTCATTTCTAATTCTATCTATTTGAGTCCTCTCCCTCTTTTCCTTGATGAGTCTGGCTAATGGTTTACCAATTTTGTTTATCTTCTCAGCCACAAGAGGGCAGACGTCAGAAGCAAGAAGAACTACAATCCTACAGCCTGTGGAACAAACACCACATTCACAGAAAAGGAGACAAGATGAAAAGGTAGAGGGCTATTTACCAGAGGAAGGAACAAGATAAAACCCCAGAAAAACAACTAAATGAAGTGGAGGTAGGCAACCTTCCAGAAAAATAATTCAGAATAATGATAGTGAAGATGATCCAGAAACTCGGGAAAAAAATGGAGGCAAAGGTCGAGTAGATGCAATAAATGTTTATCAAAGACCAAGAAGAATTAAAGAACAAACAAACAGCTATGAACAACACAATAACTGAAATGAAAAATAAACAAGAAGGAATCAATAGCAGAATAACTGAGGGAGAATAATGGATAAGTGTCCTGGAAGACAGAATGGTGGAATTCAATGCTGCAGAACAGAATAAAGAAAAAAGAATGAAAAGAAATGAAGACTGCCTAAGAGACTTCTGGGACAACATTAAACGTAATAATCTTCATATTACAGGGGTCCCAAAAGGAGACGAGAGGGAGAAAGGACCCAAGAAAATATTGGAAGAGACTATAGTCAAAAAGGTCCCTAAATGGGAAAAGAAAGAGCCACACAAGACCAGGAAGGGCAGAGAGTCCCATACAGGAAAAACCCAAGGAGAAACACGCCAAGACACATAGTAATCAAATTGGCAAAACTTAAAGACAAAGGAAAATTATTGAAAGCAACAAGGGAAAAATGACAAATAGCATACAAGGGACCTCCCATAAGGTTAACGGTTGATTTCTCAGCAGAAGCTTTACAAGCCAGAAGGGAGTGGCATGATATACTTGAAGTGATGAAAGGGAAGAACCAACAATTAAGATTACTCTACCCGGCAAGGATCTAATTCAGATTCGGTGGAGAAATTAAAAGCTTTACAGACAAGCAAAAGCTAAGAGAATTCAGCACCACCAAACCAGCTCTACAACAAATGCTAAATGAACTTCTCTAAGTGGGAAACACAAGAGAAAAAAAGGAGTGACAAAAACATACCCCCCAAAATTAAGAAAATGGTAATAAGAACATACATATTGATAATTACCTTAAATGTGAATTGATTAAATGCTCCAACCAGAAGACACAGGCTCGCTGAATGGATACAGAAACAATACCCATATACACACTGTCTACAAGAGACCCACTTCACACCTAGGGACACATTTAGACTGAAAGTGAGGGGATGGAAAAAGATATTCCATGCAAATGGAAATCAAAAGAGAGATGGAGCAGCAATGCTCATATCAGACAAAATAGACGTTAAATAAAGAATGTTACAAGAGACAAGGAAGGACATTACATAATGATAAAGGGACCAATCCAAGAAGAAGATATAACAACTATAAATATATATGCACCCAACATAGGAGCACCTCAATACATAAGGCAATGCTAACAGCTCTAAAAGAGGAACTCGACAGTAACACAATAATAGTGGGGGACTTTAACAAATCACATACACCAATGGACAGATCATCCAAAAATAAAATTAATAAGAAAAAACAAGCTTTAAATGACACAATAGACTTAATTGATATTTATAGGACATTCCATCCAAAAACAGCAGATTTCACTTTCTACTCAAGTGCACATGGAGCATTCTCCAGGACAGATCATATCTTGGGTCACAAATCAAGCCTCAGTAAATTTAACAAAATTGAAATCATATCAAGCATCTTTTCTGATCACAACGCTATGAGATTAAAAATCAATTTCAGGGAAAAAAGGTATAAACATCACAGACACATGGAGGCTAAACAATACGTTACTAAATAACCAAGAGATCACTGAAGAAATCAAAGAGGAAATCAAAAAATACCTAGAGGCAAATGACAATGAAAACACGATGATCCAAGACCTATGCAATGCAGCAAAAGCAGTTCTAAGAGGGAAGTTTGTAGCTATAGAAGCCTACCTCAAGAAACAAGAAAAATCTCAAATAAACAATCTAACGTTACACCTAAAGGAGCTAGAGAAAGAAGAACAAACAAAGCCCAAAGTTAGCAGAAGGAAAGAAATCATAAAGATCAGAGCAGAGATAAATGAAATAGAAACAAAGAAAACAATAGCAAAGATCAATAAACTAAAAGCTCGTTCTTTGAGCAGATAAAAAACATTGATAAACCATTAGACTCATCAAGAAAAAGAGGGAGAGGACTCAAATCAATAAAATTAGAAATGAAAAAGGAGAAATCACAACTGATATTGCAGAAATACAAGGATTATAAGAGATTACTACAAACAACTATATGCCAATAAAAAGGACAACCTGGAAGAAATGGACAAATTCGTAGAAAGGTATAGCTGTCCAAGACTTAACCAAGAAGAAATAGAAAATATGAACAGACCAATTACAAGTAATGAACTTGAAACTGTGATTTAAAATCTTCCAACAAACAAAAGTCCAGGACCAGATGGCTTCACAGGAGAATTCTATCAAACATTTAGAGAAGAGCTAACACCCATCCTTCTCAAACTCTTCCAAAAATTGCAGAGGAAGGAAAACTCTCAAACTCATTCTATGAGGCCACCATCACCCTGATACCAAAACCAGACAAAGATACTACAAAAAAAGAAAATTACAGATCAACATCACTGATGAATACAGATGTGAAAATCCTCAACAAAATACTAGCAAACAGAATCCAACAACACATTGAAAGGATCATACACCATTATCAAGTGGGTTTTATCCCAGAGATGCTACAGTTCTTCAATATATGCAAACAATCAATGTGATACACCATATTAACACATTGAAGAAGAAAAACCATATGATCATCTCAATAGATGCAGAAAAAGATTTTGACAAAATGCAACACCCATTTATGATAAAAAATTCTCCAGAAAGTGGGCATAGAGGGAACCTACTTCAACATAATAATGGCCATATACCTCAAACACAAACTTCATTCTCAATGGTGAAAAACTGAAAGCATTTCTTCTAAAATCAGGAAAAAGACAAGGATGTCCACTCTCGCCACTATTCAACATAGTTATGGTAATTCTAGCCACGGCTATCAGAGAAGAAAAAATAAAATAAAATGAATCCAAATTAGAAAAGAAGAAGTAAAGCTGGTCCTGTTTGCAGATGACATGATACTATACATAGAGAATCCTAAAGATGCCACCAGAAAACTACTAGAGCTAATCAATGAATTTGGTAAAGTTTCAGGATACAAAATTAATGCACAGAAATCTCTTGCATTCCTATACATTAATGATGAGAAATCTGAAAGAGAAATTAAGGAAACACTCCCATTTACCACTGCAACAGAAAGAATAAAATATCTAGGAATAAACCTACCTAGGGAGACAAAAGACCTGTATGAAGAAAATTATAAGAAACTATTGAAAGAAATTAAAGATGAGACCAACAGATGGAGAGATATATCATGTTCTTGGGTGGAAGAATCAATATTGTGAAAATAACTACACTACCCAAAGCAATCTATAGATGCAATGCTATCCCTATCAAATTACCAATGGCGCTTTTTACGGAAGTAGAACAAAAAAATCTTAAATTTGTATGGAGACACAAAAGACACCGAAGAGCCAAAGCAGGCTTCAGGGGAAAAAATGGAGCTGGAGGAATCAGACTCCCTGACTTCAGAATATACTACAAAGCTACAGTAATCAAGACAATATGGTACTGGCACAAAAACAGAAATATAGATAAATGGAACAAGATAGAAAGTCCGGAGATAAACCCATGCACCTATGGTCAACTAATCTATGACAAAGGAGACAAGGATATACAATGGAGAAAAGACAGTCTCTTCAATAAGTTGTGCTGGGAAAACCGGACAGCTACATGTAAAAAAAAATGAAATTAGAACACTCCGTAACACCATACACAGAAATAAACTCAAAATGGATTCAAGACCTAAGTGTAAGACCAGACACTGTAAAACACTTAGAGGAAAAAATAGTAAGAACACTCTGACATAAATCACAGCAAGATCTTTTTTGATCCACCTCCTAGAGTAATGGAAATAAAAACAAAAATAAACAAATGGGACCTAATGAAACTTAAAAGCTTTTGCAAAGCAAAAGAAACTACAAATGAGATGAAAAGACAACCTTCAGAATGGGAGAAAATATTTGCAAATGAATCAATGGACAAAGGATTAATCTCCAAAATATATAAACAGCTCTCACAGCTCAATATTAAAAAAAAATAACCTAATCAAAAAATGGGCAGAAGACCTATATAGACATTTCTCCAAAGAAGACATACAGATGGCCAAGAAGCTCATGAAAAGCTGCTCAACATCACTAATTATTAGAGAAATGAAAATCAAAACTACAATGAGGTATCACCTCACACCAGTTAGAATGGGCATTACCAGAAAATCTACAAACATCAAATTCTGGAAAGAGTGTGGAGAAAAGGAACCCTCTTTCACTGTTGGTGGGAATGTAAATTGATACACACACTATGGAGAACAGTATGGAAGTTCCTTAAAAAACTAAAAATAGAATTACCATATGACCCTGCAGTTCCACTACTGGTCACATACTCTGAGAAAACCATAATTCAAAAAGACACATGCACCCTAATGTTAATTGCTGTGCTATTTACAATAGCCAGGTCATGGAAGCAACCTAAATGCCTGTCAACAGACGAATGGATAAAGAAAATCTGGTACATATATACAATGGAATATTACTCAGCCATAAAAATGAACAAAATTTGGTCATTTGTAGAGACATGGATGAATCTGGAGACTGTCATACAGAGTGAAGTAAGTCAGAAAGAGAAAAACAAATATCGTATAGTAACGCATATACATGGAACCTAGACAAATGGTACAGGTGAACCAGTTTGCAGGGCAGAAATAGAGACACAGATGTAGAGAACAAATGATTGGGACACCAAGGGGGTAAAGCAGTGGGAGATGGGGGGTGGTGTGCTGAATTGGGTGATTGGGATTGACATGTATACACTGATGTGTATATAATGGATGACTAATAGGAACCTGCTGTATAAAAAAATAAATAAATTTCAAAAAAAACCCACAACTAAACAGAGATCTGATGAACTTCAGAACTGGCAAACACATCCACGTGCTGGGAGTGTTGCACACCCAACTCTATGAGGACAGACGCTCCTGTGGTTGGGACTCTTCCAGATCTCACCCTGTGTACCTCTTCATCAGATGTTCATTTGTATCATTTATAATAAACCAGTAAGCTTAAGTAGAGTGAAAAAAATGAATAAATAAAAAACTAATAGTGGCCAGATCTACAGAGTTTAGAAAATGCACCCTTCTCAAAGCTCCATTTCCAAATTAGAACATGGCTCCATGATTGGAAAAGCATTAAAAGTCCTTGTATCCTCTCATAGGTGGTGCTGTATATAGATTTGAAAGCAAGATTTTTCTCACTACCTTGCTGCTGTTGTTTAGTTAGCAGTTTCTCAACAGTCTCTGACCTATCTTTCTAATCAATCTTTTCTATCCTCTTGTTCCTTCCTCTTTGAACAAAGGAAGAAAAGATTAATGGCAAGTCCATTTTACTTTCTAGGAATTTGTTAAGACATGCTAAATCTAATCACTATTCAACTAGCCAATTATTACAAGAATGTTAATAAAAAAGAACTGGATTCCTTCATAATTCTGATTGTGCACTTAAAAAATTGCTGCTCTAAGGTTAACTAAACATTCTAGGCATAGTCAAAGAATATTCTATTGCAGTTTAACATGTCTCATAATACTATAGACTTTTAGAGCTGTGTAACTCTAGGAGGAGCTGAAGCTAAAGGCTTGGGGAAATTCTGAGCTTGCCCTATTTTTAAAGTCCATCATGTGCTAGTATTACCAACAGTTCAAATAGAATACCGTATGTACTATTCAAATATTTGTGAACCATTAAGTTTTGTATAAAGATGTCTATTAAGCAAAAAAAAAAAAAAATTTGTTTATCTTCTCAAAGAACCAGCTCTTAGTTTTTTTGATCTTTGCTACTGTTTTCTTTCTTTCTATTTCATTTATTTCTGCTCTGATCTTTATGATTTCTTTCCTTCTGTAACTTTGGGTTTTGTTTGTTCTTCTTTCTCTAGTTCCTTTAGGTGTAACGTTAGATTATTTATTTGAGATTTTTCTTGTTTCTTGAGGTAGGCTTGTATAGCTATAAACTTCCCTCTTAGAACTGCTTTTGCTGCATTGCATAGGTTTTGGATCACCAAGTTTTCATTGTCATTTGTCTCTAGGTATTCTCTGATTTTCTCTTTGGTTTCTTCAGTGATCTCTTGCTTATTTAGTAACATATTGTTTAGCCTCCATGTGTTTGTGATTTTTACGTTTTTTTCCCTGTAATTGATTTCTAATCTCATAGCATTGTGGTCAGAAAATATGCTTGATATGATTTCAATTTTCTTAAATTTACTGAGGCTTGATTTGTGACCCAATATGTGATCTATCCTGGAGACTGTTCCATGCGCACTTGAGAAGAAAGTGTAATCTGCTGTTTTTGGATGGAATGTCCTATAAATATCAGTTAAATCTATCTGGTCTATTGTGTTATTTAAAGCTTCTGTTTCCTTATTAATTTTCTTTTTGGGTGATCTGTCCATTGGTGTAAGTGAGGTGTTAAAGTCCCCCACTATTATTGTGTTACTGTCGAGTTCCTCTTTTAGAGCTGTTAGCAGTTGCCTTATGTATTGAGGTGCTCCTATGTTGGGTGCATACATATTTATAATTGTTATATCTTCTTCTTGGATTGCTCCCTTTATCATTTTTTAGTATCCTTCTTTGTCTCTTGTAACATTCTTTATTTAAAGTCTATTTTATCTGATATGAGCATTGCTACTCCAGCTTTCATTTGATTTCCATTTCCATTGAATATCTTTTTCCATCCCCTCATTTTCAGTTTAAATGTGTCCCTAGGTCTGAAGTGGGTCTCTTGTAGATAGCATATATATGGGTCCTGTTTTGTACCCATTCAGCAAGCCTGTGTCTTTTGGTTTGAGCATTTAATCCATTCACGTATAAGGTAATTATCAATATGTATGTTCCTATTACTATTTTCTTAATTGTTTCAGGTTTCTTTTTGTAGGTCCTTTTCTTCTCTTGTGTTTCCCACTTAGAGAAGTTCGTTTAGCATTTGTTGTAGAGCTGGTTTGGTGGTGCTGAATTCTCTTAGCTTTTGCTTATCTGTAAAGCTTTTGATTTCTCCATCGAATCTGAATGAGATCCTTGCCAGGTATTGGTTGTCAGTTCTTCCCTTTCATCACTTTAAGTATGTCATGCCACTCCCTTCTGGCTTGTAGAGTTTCTGCTGAGAAATCAGCTGTTAACTTTATGGGAGTTCCCTTGTATGTTATTTGTCATTTTTCCCTTGTTGCTTTCAATAATTTTTCTTTGTCTTTAATTTTTGTCAGTTTGATTACTATTTGTCTTGGTGTGTTTCTCCCTGGTTTTATCCTGTATGGGACTCACTGTACTTCCTGGACTTGTGTGGCTCTTTCCTTTCCCATGTTAGGGAAGTTTTCGACTATAATCTCTTCAAATATTTTCTTGGGTCCTTTCTCTCTCTCTCTCTCTCTTCTCCTTTCTTTCTCTCTTCTCCTTCTGCGACCCTTATAAATCAAATGTTGTTGCATTTAATGTTGTCCCAGAGGTCTCTTAGGCTGTCTTCATTTCTTTTCATTCTTTTTTCTTTATTCTGTTCTGCAGATGTGAATTCCACCATTCTGTCTTCCAGGTCACTTATCTGTTCTGCCTCAGTTATTCTGCTATTGATTCCTTCTAGTGTATCTTTCATTTCAGTTATTGTATTGTTTATCTCTGTTTTTTTGTTTTTTAATTCTTCTAGATCTTTGTTAAACATTTCTTGCATCTTCTTGATCTTTGCCTCCAATCTTTTTCCAAAGTCCTGGATCATCTTCACTATCATTATCCTGAATTCTTTTTCTGGAAGGTTGCCTATCTCCACTTCATTTAGTTGTTTTTCTGGGGTTTTATCTTGTTCCTTCACCTGGTACATAGCCCTCTGCCTTTTCATTTTGTCCATCTTTCTGTGAATGTGGTTTTTGTTCCACGGGCTGCAGGATTGTAGTTCTTCTTGCTTCTGCTGTCTGCCCTCTGGTGGATGAGGCTAAGAGGCTTCAGCAAGTTTCCTGATCAGAGGGAATGGTTGTGGGTGGAGCTGGCTGTTGCTCTGGTGGGCAGAGCTCAGTAAAACTTTAATCTGCTTGTGTGCTGATGGGTGGGGCTGGGTTCCCTCCCTCTTGGTTGTTTGGCCTGAGGAATCCCAGCACTGGAGCCTACCTGGTCTCTTTGGTGGGGCTAATGGTGGACTTTTCGAGGGCTCACACCAAGGAGTACTTCCCAGATCTTCTGCTGCCAGTGTCCTTGTCCTCACGGTGAGACACAGCCACACCCTGCCTCTGCAGGAGACCTTCCAACACTAGCAGGTAGGTCTGGTTTAGTCTCCTATGGGGTCACAGCTTCTTCCCCTGGGTCCCGATGCACACACTACTTTGTGTGTGCCATCCAAGAGTGGAGTCTGTTTCCCCCAGTCCTGTTGAAGTCCTGCTATCAAATCCTGCTAGCCTTCAAAGTCTGATTCTCTAGGAATTCCTCCTCCTGTTGACAGGCCTCCCAGGTTGGGAAGCCTGACGTGGGGCTCAGAGCCTTCACTCCAGTGGGTGGAATTCTGTGGTACAAGTGTTCTCCAGTTTGAGGGTCACCCACCCAGCAGTTACAGGATTTGATTTTATTGTGATTGTGCCCCTCCTACCATCTCATTGTGGCTTCTCCTTTGTCTTTGGATGTGGGGTATCTTTTTTGTGAGTTCCAGCATCTTCCTGTCGATGATTGTTCAGCAGTTAGTTGTGACTCAGGTGGTCTCACAAGAGGGAGTGAGAGCACATCCTTCTACTCCACCATCTTGAACCAGGGCTCTATGATAATCTTATATTGTGGCTTCCTTCTATCAGAAAGCAACTTTTCATTGGGCATTTAGCATAACAACCAGTCACAATTTATCAGTCTATGGTTTAAAATTGGTTAGTCATTTTTAATTAAAAAAAATCATCTTAAGTTTTTATATTCAACTTGTTTTTATAAAAATATAATTTTTAATAAAAGTAACAAAGCTTGTTGTAAATGATGAAACAAATACATTTTAAAAATAAATAAATCATCTCTTTCTTACTCTCCTTAATTCCCACCAGGCAACAACCAACTTGAATTTATTGCTTTTTACCTTGAGAATTAACTTTATTAGGTTTTTTATTACAAAAGCCTTGCCAAAACAATGCAAAAATATATAAAGATATTAATCTTCCCTTTATCCTTCCTTCCAATCTTACCCCCTGGGATTAGCCATGTTACCAGCATAGTGTATATCCTCCCAAATTTCTCCATGCTCAAACAGTAGAATACAAACATACACACACACACACACACACACACACACACACACACACACACACACACACATATATATATATATATATATATATATATATATATATATATATATATATATATATATATACACACACACATCATGGTCCATATTTTTATCTATAACTTACTTTTCTTACTTGACTCTAGATCCTGGATATCCCTCAAGGACAATAGCTATAGATCTAATTCATTCATTTAGTGATCTGATATTCCATAGTATGAATGAAACAAATGTTTTTAGTCATTCCCCTATCAATATTCACCATTTTTTTTCTCTCTCTTTCTGTGTGTGTGTGTGTGTGTGTGTGTGTGTGTGTGTGTGTGTGTGGAGCAGGGAGTGTAGGGAAAAGGGTCACTATTACAAACAACACTGCCATAAACTTACTATATGTAGGAAATATACTCAAAATATTCAATGTCCAGCATGGCAAAGAAACTGAATAATCAGAACTGATATCCAATCAATCTGCTGCTACACTATACCCATACATAATTTGATTATCAGCTCTAATTTTTCATTTTTTCTTTTATATTGCCACTTGTATTTCTAAAGCATAAGTTTTCCCACAGATTATTGTCTAGGTTCCAGTTGTCCACCGTTTCATAATAAATCACCCCAAAACTTAGTTGCTTAACACTACAGCAATTATCTTACTGTCTCTCACTGTGTTCTGGAATTTAGGAAGGGCTCAGCTAGCAAAGCCTGACTCGTGATTGTTCATCCAGTTGTAGGTAGATGGAGAATGGCGCCAGAACAACAAGGGGCCAGAAGAGCTGAAGGCTGGTCGGCCTCCTCTCCCTCTTCATGTAGTCTCAGGGCCTCTCCATGTGGTCTCTAGCATGGACTAGTTTAGGATTACTCACAGTATTATGGTCTTAAAACAGTTGGGTGGTTTATGTGGGCAACTGAAGACTTCAAGAGAAAGTATTTTAGCAAACAAGGAAAAAGATGCATGGCCCTCTATGACCAAGACATGAAAGTCACACAGCCTCACTTCTGCCATATTCTGTTCAATATAGGTGAGTCATAAGCCAGCCTAGTTCAAAGGGAAATGCCATGTCTTCTTGAGGGAGTGGCAAGGTTCTAAAAAGACTATTTTGGAGTAGAAAATATCTCGCAGCCACCTCTGGAAAATAAAATGTGCCACAGTTTGCCTTCTGGCCACAACTTATATCCCTCCCACTTGCAAAATATGCTCACTCTCTCCAAAAACTCTTCAAAAGTTTCATCCCATTATGCATCAGGCTCAAAATCTAAGATCTTACCATTTAAATTAAATCCAGGTCCAAATGAGGTTACTTGTGTGTGGTTCTTCAGATACAGATGGCTAAGTATTCTTCTTTATCTGAAGACCTATGACCTAAAAAGACAAGCTACCTGCACCACATGCACCCAACATAAAAAGGTGGGACAGTAATAGGATAACCACCATACATGGCTCATTCAAAAAGGAAAAAATGAGAAGCACACAGTAGGCACTGGTGTACCCAACTTGGAAAAGCCTTACAGGCACTCTGTTGCCAGTTTACTGATTAAGGCCCAGTACTCTTCCCTGAGACTAATTTTCTGGAGCTCTGGGCTGTATCCTCTGGGGTCTTAGTTCTGCCCTCTGAGTCATCTTTTTGGTTTTCTTCTCATAAAATTGTAGTCTATATTTTCAGCTAAGTTGAGTAGTTTTCTTAGCCTGTATAAGTTCTTGCCTGTAGAAGATCAAGGAGTCCAAAGCTCTCTGCACTTTGTACTGCTTCTACCATTTCAGTTCAAGCTGAAACTGATACAATTCTTTTAAAATTTTGTGGAGTTTTTGTATGCCAATTTATAATCTAGTGTATTATAGGAAAATCATATCCCAAAATCTCTTTAAGATAATTCCTCTCTACCTTGGGTTCCCTGTGAAGTTCCTGTAAAACAACACCCTTAAAATTCTTGAAAGCCCTGCTTTTGAATAGGGAGGATCTGTGAGGCAGTTCCTTAGGTCCTTAGAAAGCTTTTGTCTGTTTAAAAGGGTCTATGGGGGCTTCCCTGGTGGCACAGTGGTTGAGAGTCCACCTGCCATTGCAGGGGACACGGGTTCATGCCCCGGTCCAGGAAGATCCCACATGCTGCAGAGCGGCTGGCCCGTGAGCCATGGCCGCTAAGCCTGCACTCCTCAACGGAAGAGGCCACAGCGGTGAGAGGCCCACATATCGCAAAAAAAAAAGTGTCTATGAAGCACCTTTATCATAGTAGTGGCCCCAGATGCTCACTTAGAGCCTTTTTACTTAAGTTACAAATCTAATAATCATGGCTGTCCAATTTGCCAGATTCCTGAAGATCTAATCAGAAAAGTAGAAGAGGTAAGTAAGAGTGGCACAGCTACAGTCAGGCAAAGTGACAGTAATGAGATATTACAGATGAAGACAGACACAGATGAGGATGCAGAGAAAGAGATAAAGAGGAAAAAGAGACACTCAAACTGTGCAGTAATCTGAGTTATTCAACTTTGTTGTAGATATTACTATACTCCTCGGTAGTAATGAGATCAGGAAAGCTTCAAGAGATCACAGAGACATTAGTTGACAATCATTTTGGCGCTGTGGTTTAGAGCAAAATTCTGGAGCTAGACCCTGGGTTTTAATCCCAGCTCCAACACTGCCCTGATGGTACAATCTTAGGTAAATTATTTTATGACTGTGCCTCAATTTTTTCATATTTGAAATGGGCATGATACTCGGATACTCTTGTGGGGTGATTGTTAGGGTTAAGTGATATAATACATATAAAATGCTTAAAAAGTGTCTGGGACACAGTAAGTATTCAATAAATGTTAAGGGCTTCCCTGGTGGCACAGTGGTTGAGAGTCTGCCTGCCGATGCAGGGGACACAGGCTCGTGCCCCGGTCCAGGAAGATCCTGCATGCCGCAGAGCGGCTGGGCCCGTGAGCCATGGCCGCTGAGCCTGCGCATCCAGAGCCTGTGCTCCGCAATGGGAGAGGCCACAACAGTGAGAGGCCCACGTACTGCAAAAATAAATAAATAAATAAATAAATAAATAAATAAATGTTAACCATTGTTACCATTATTATTATTTTGGTTTAGTTGGCTTTAGAAGATAAAATATTTAGAAAGAATTTCATCACAAGTGGGTAAAATATACATCATTTGGTGCTGAAAGAACTATGCTCCAGTTATCTGAAAAAAACTCTCCTTATGTGGAATTTCTCATTCTAGTGAAGCCAGACTAATGATACATGAGTATCCCAATTTCACAGATAAGAGAACAAACACAGCTGAAATGAGGAGCTAAACGTCCCTCACAAGGTCAATCCTGAGCTCCAGAACTCCTACTCAGTAGTTCAGAGAAGGATTTTACTGTCTCATTTTGTTGTCCCCACACCGCTGCCTCCACCCCAGCACCATTCTTTCTTGAACGGTGTCTTTGAGTACTGCTTACCAGTCTGGTATTCCTAGTGCCGTTTTCTTACATACAAGGGACAGGCAAAATTTCCCTAAATTTCTGATTCAAGATGTTCTAACATTTCTTCCAGTTACATTTGGAGGATATTAAAATCAAAGAGCATCCCTTACAATCCAAAGATCAGAACAACTTTCCAAATTATCATTTAGAGCAGCTTCTTGAACTTTGAAGGATCATAAAACTCTTTAACAATCTATCAAAATTATTGATCTTTTCTCCATTAAAAAAATGCGTAAGTACATTTGAGTATAATTTCAGGGGATTCATGTGGGTTTCCCCTAAACTACTGATATATCAGTTAGAGCATCCATGAACAACAGTTTCAGAACCTTTGATTTAAAGGCATTAGTAAGGTATGACTTCCTAGAGGAGCAGAGTATATTTTTTCTGATAGGGTTATTTGTCTTCTTTATAAAAATCATAAGCAGAAACAATTGCTAATACAACATATTGAGATTATCTCCTCCAGAGCTGAGCCAGAATCCTTTTCATTTGTGTCTCTTTTTCCCTAATCTATCTGTTTCTATAACTATTCTTCAATTGTCAAGGCATTCTTAAATTTGACCCTCGTGTAATTGCAGAATCTGTCTTCCAAGATTATTTCCCAAAATTTAATTTCTGTTTGGGATTTGGTTTTAAGGCAACAATTCAAATATTCAAAATATAATATTCTCAAATTATTTCAGTCCTGCTGTTAGATTTTCCTTCTCCACAATGTTCCTAAGGAATGAAATGCCCTTGACTTAAATCTAATTCTTCTTTTTTGTCTGCTTAGTAGTCTATGGTTGTTTACCATATATCAGAAAAGGAAATGCAAGATGTCTTATAAATTGTTAGATTTTGATTTATTCTTTTAAAAATGTCAGTTATACATCTCCACATAAATTGAATTTATATTCCCCGTCCTTCAGTTTTCAGAATTTGCCAAGAAATATCTTCAAATTATTTATTTAATATATTCTATTTTATTTATTTGTTTTACTTTCTATTTAAAAATTGAAGAAATGCCCTAAGAGACGGAAATAGAGAAAAATATTATCTAAGGAGGGCACATAAAACTCAGAGCTAAAAGAGATATTACAGGTTGTCAGTCAAACGCCCTCATTTTAAGGATAAGGAAACTGCACCTAAGGACTTTCAACACCTTACTTAAGGTAAAGACCTGGTGGGGAAATGGTGATGGACAGAATTGGTGCAAAGAAGGATGCAGTGAAATGCTTGGTTTACAGTTCTTTTGCAAGAATGAATACAAAATAAGTTTTTCAAATCTAAACTTTTAGAGTGGCAACGAGTTACTTCCTAAATTCAATGTCTCAAAATCCACTTAGTTATTCTACCTTTGGGAGAGGGTGGGGAAAATGTGATTAAAATTTCCCCACCTATACAAGCATTATTGCGTTCTTTATTAACATCTCTGTTTAACTCTCTTACTAGGTTAGTACTACAACCTTAAAATAGAAATAAAATAAGTACAGTGATTCACTGGGGAAAACCAAAAAGCTGGGTTTTCTCTGTGTAGTCTATAAAAATTCAGTTTTCCCAAGTGATCTGCAATCAGAGATAGAGATGGGAGTTTTGCGCTCCAGTAGGACAAAAATTTCTGCTGATTTAAGCCCTAACCCTTATTTTTTACCTCCTCTCTTTTCAGTCATCCTGTGAATTCTTGAAGAAGTCAATGAAATGTTTCCTTCTTGCTTAAGCTTGTATCAACTGCTGCTTTGATAATGATGCAGCATGCTAAGTAATGAGGACGACTTGGCAAAAGTTGTTTTAGTAGGAAGTTGTTTTATTGGAACATAAAGTTGTTTTACTAGAAAGTTGTTTTTATCCAGCACAATAAACTACCCCAGTGTCTAGAACAGCTAGGTCCCTAACACTTTAAATTACTACAATCATCCAGACCTCCCATCCCATGCCTTTGATATATGGCCATATATAAATATATTTGTTTATTTTCTTGAAAGTAGATGTAGAGTAGTAAATTTTTATCAGAATTGTTTTTATTTTTTTCCATTATTTGAAGATTTATTTTATTTTTTTAACATATTTATTGGAGTATAATTGCTTTACAATGTTGTGTTACTTTCTGCTGTATGACAAAGTGAATCAGCTATATGGTCACAAAGCACCGAGCTGATCTCCCTGTGCTATGCGGCTGCTTCCCACTAGCCATCTATTTTACATTTGGTAGTGTATATATATCAATGCTACTCTCTCACTTCGTCCCAGCTTGCCTTCCCCCTCCCTGTGTCCTCAAGTCCATTCTCTACGTCTGCATCTTTATTCCTGTCCTGCCCTAGGTTCATTAGAACCTTTTTTTTTTTAGATTCCATATATATGTGTTAGCATACAGTACTTTGGTTTTCTCTTTCTGACTTACTTCACTCTGTATGACAGACTCTAGGTCCATCCACCTCACTACAAATAACTCAATTTCATTTCTTTTTATGGCTGAGTAATATTCCATTGTATACATGTGGCACATCTTCTTTAACCATTCATCTGTCGATGGACACCTAGGTTGCTTCCATGTCCTGGCTATTGTAAATAGAGCTGCAGTGAACACTGTGGTACATGATTCTTTTTGAATTATGGTTTTCTCAGGGTATATGCCCAGTAGTGGGATTGCTGGGTCATATGGTAGTTATATTTTTAGTTTTTTAAGGAACCTCCATACTGTTCTCCATAGTGGCAGTATCCATTTACATTCCCACCAACAGTGCAAGAGGGTTCCCTTTTCTCCACACCCTCTCTAGCATTTATTGTTTGTAGATTTTTTGATGATGGCCATTCTGACTGGTGTGAGGTGATACCTCATTCAGAATTGTTTTTAATTCAAATTGTGCATGTTGCAGGTTAAACAGCTTAGATGCAAATAGGGCTAGCATTAGACTTTACACTGTGGTGTTAGGTGTTATTCAGCAGTTTCTCACCCAGAAAGATAGGAATGGTGCTGCTTCTGTTCTAATGTTGACAACCTCTAAGTGTCATTATTGCTTTCTCCTAGAGTATCTATGGTTTTACCTTTCCTACAGCACCAAGGACAAATGAATAGCCTTCTCTAATGACAGTAGCTTGTAAACACTGAGTTGCTATGAACTTGAAGTTCCACTATCCAAAGGTTGCACTCCTATTATATCCTACCATCAGCCTCCAAAAAAACCCATAATATTGATAATAACTTTAATGCATATCATCTATTTCCCTATAATAATTTCCAAGAAACCCTGCTAAGATATTTCATAATTAGCACCTTTATCACCTTTTCTTAGGACACACACACAAAAAAACCCCATGTAGTATTTGCCTCCATCCATATATGATAATCTTAGATAAGGCCATTTAACACCTGGTTGATGGTGAAGGATGAAATATCCTGCCTGGCATCAGGTTGTAATGAAAAACCATTACAAGTTATCAGGCATATGATTAACTGGAGAACAGCTATCAGACCTTAGGTAAATGACAGGGAGCCTTCAACTGCACAGCAACAAATTAGGGTTAGCAAGGCAGGGACCAGAAATGAGGAATATTGAGGTGCAATGGCAGCCTCCCTTGGCTTGGAACTTAGCCAGATGAAAAATCAATCCTCCAAGGATCATTTGTCACATGTCAGAAGTGCAAATTACCGACTCTTATCAACAGCAAAAGAGGACATTTTTGAAGGTCAGCCATCATGGCAGCTCTAA
Source organism: Mesoplodon densirostris (assembly GCF_025265405.1). NCBI lineage: Eukaryota > Metazoa > Chordata > Mammalia > Artiodactyla > Ziphiidae > Mesoplodon > Mesoplodon densirostris. Next base: position 62,706,480 of record NC_082662.1, on the reverse strand, counting down.
AAATCTTAGACTACAGAAGGGTTGACCATCAAGCATGGCTCTCCCTGAGCCTGCAGAGTGTTTTCAGCTTTTTTAAATTTTTTTTAACTTTGGTGGGAAATTGGTCATTTGAATATCCTCAGCAAGATATGTGCCCTACTTCAGGACAAAAAAATGAAGATATTTACTTCTTTTCCAGCTGGTGCTGTGGTTGTTTTAAGAAAATGATTCAATAACTTCAAAAAAAGGGGGGGAGAATAAGAATTTGGTTCAAGAAAGTCTTTTCATGTCATAATTTATACATAAATACAATGAATGAATGGACTAAGGCATCAGTTTGTTGGATCTCTAAATCCCAACCATTGGTCATGGATGGTCCAGAAGACAGTTGTGCAAACCTCAGGCGATAAATACTGTGGGACTAGGAACAAGCCTAGATTCATTTAAGGAGGAGGCATAATACTTGCCTTGCCTTTCTGAGTGCTGTTGGCATTGCATCTGAGTGCCTGTTGCTGCCCCCTGGTGGCCCAGAGATTCCCACACCAAAGCCCCTCTTCTTCCCCCAATAAATACTCACCTGACCCGTGTCCCCAGGGCCTTGCTTTCTTCTTTACAAAGTTACAAGAGAAGATTTTTAAGTTTTAAAAATAATTTTTATATGACACTCCTTTTCAGGCCAAAACAACAAAAACCACTACAACAAATGTTTACAGAACAGAATGTGATCATTTTAAGTAACAAAATCATATTCACAGACTATATTCATATTTTATTTCATTTCATTTTGGGAGTATGTATGTATATAAGTGTGTGTATATATATGTGTGCATGTGTGTGTGTATGTATATATATATATATATATATATATATAATATCATAATAAGAGCTGCTATTTGTTGAGCACTTACTAGGTGCTAGGTGTACCTTCTGCATCATTTAATCACGAGGATTCTATAAGGTTATTTTACAGATGAAGATACAGGCTAAAGGACATGCTTCTGGTTCTGGAGCCCTACAAACAATAATATATGAGGTACAGAAAGATGAAAGAAGGAAGAGAATGCAAAGAAATAAGAGGAGTGCAGAATGAAGGATGATTTTCTCTACAAGATCTAGACAACCTTCTTAAATAGAAATTTTCTTTATCTACTTAACTTCCAGAGAGGTCAAGTTCAAGGTCACACAATAAGTGCAAAACCCAGCGTTGTATCCAGATTTGCCTAAATGCAAAGCTTCTCAATTGTTACGATGGTGATTACAATGGAATTTGGCCAGAGGACTCAAGAACCTCCAAATCCTGTCCTCAATAAGCCACCTCCTCTCCCATGAGATCCCTTAGGGAATATTATACATAGACAAAAATGGCTGGCAAAAGAACTACTGAGTGCAAACTGAAGTTTACTAGTTTTCTAAGCAAGTCTAGATGACAGGGAGAAATTTTGTGCTTAGGCTGAAGGTAGCCTAGGTTTAGACACAAAAGACTACAGAATATCCTAGATCCTGAGGAAAAGGGAAATGTGAGGTGCAGGAAGAGCAAAGATGGAAGAGATGGCAGAGAAATAAGAGTTTCTACAGGAAAAAGAGCAATTCTCTACAACATGGATGCAAGATCTAAACAACTTTTTAAATAGTTTCTTTGCCTACTTCTGCCTCTTCTTTTTTCCTTCATTTGGCACCTCTGTTCTTGGGTCCTCAAGGTTCCTATCTACTGTTTCTAAGACCTTGATTATACATCTGATTCAAATTTTAATCCCCACACTTCCTCCCATCGGAGGGTCGATGCTCCAAAATTACCTAACTCCTTCCCCCTCTCTAATTAGAACCTAAGGCTTTGGTTTTGCCTGTCGGTTCAAAGCTGGAGGAAAGCATCCTGATTGAGAGAGGTTGTGCAGTGTGGTGATTAAGAGTGTGTCCTCTGAGCTGAAGTCAAAGCTCTGTAACTTACTAGCCATCTAAATTTGGACAAAGTCTCAAACATCTCTGGGCCTCAGGTTCAATACCTGTGGGGATGATAATTATAGCATCAATCTCATTTATTTGTTACAAGGATTAAATGAGTTCATATGTAAAATGGATTTACAACAGTAGTTGGCACAAAGCAAACCTATATAAGTATTTCATATAATTTATTTCTAAGGAGGTTCAAACAAATATCTTCTTTAACAGTCCAAAAGTCATCTAAATTTATGTTCAAAGAGGATACATAATAACTCCAATTAATGTTATTATATATATATAATAACATTATATACACAATAACATAACTCCAATTAATCATAAGTAGTAGCAAATTTTAGTTGCTATAATAAATGAAGCAGAAAAAGTCAGGTCCTGTGTAGGGGAAATATTCCTTGTGTAAGTGATGGTGGAAGGGGGGATATGGAAGCAGACACTTTAAGGATGAAAGATAACATATGATAGGCAATGTAAGGTAAATGCTTAATCTGTGAAATGCAGAAACACCTCTAAATATTTTTTTTTCATTTTTCAGACAATATCGATTTTCTACTTCTTATTTTTTGTAAAAATTCCTTAGTATTTTTTTCCCAACAGCTTCCAGGGAAATTGAGGACTATGTTGCCAGTTGCAGCAGGATAGAGAATCTGTGGAGGCTCTTTACACCCTCTATCTTGTATATGTGGAGCCCAAGTGAAGAGATGTCAAGCGCTTTAAACTACTCAGCTACTTCAGCTTTTGTTCAGTGGTACGTAAAGCAATTTTAATATCAACAAAGGAAACCAAAATGATGGTTTCTGTAAATAATGACCACCCACAAGAGGACGGGAAGAGAGGGGTCATACACAGAGAGGAGGGCGACCAGGAGCGAATGTCTAGAGCAGGGATCATAAAGCCAGCCTGAAATTACATTTTAAAGCAATGCAGTGAAGAACATTCAGTAAGTTAACAAAAATCTAAATAAAATAACAAGCTTCAACAATGAACATAACTTGCCACATTTCACTTAAATTAGGTTTAGCCATTTATCTTCATCTTAAAAAGAAAATCTCTAAAATTTCTGTGATGTTTCCTGAGAAGGAAGCAAATGAAAAGAATCTTACATACTCTTAAACTAGGTTAAGATTATAATCATCACTTCCCTCATGCACAAGAAACACAAACGATTTTTCCTCTCCACAATCATGGGTCTCTCCTTTACAAAGGATTCTGTGTGTCCCTCCATTTCTGAATAATTTTTATTTAATTTGACTCAATAAGGAGCCAAATCAATTTGAGCCACTTTTCCTACATGAAAAGTTCTAGATCTCTCACTCAAACATTTTCTTCATTTTGTTGAAAATATAGGCCATATATAACACTAGTCTGAATGACTTTAGGAGAAATAGTATGTGATTTTCTATTAAAGTCCAGAAAAAAAATAGATTTAATGGGACCAAAAGATAAATTTTAGCATTAATATTTTATCAATCCCAATGTAAGTATAATCGAAATATCTACCTTCATTGTATGTTCATCTTAGTTTCTGTCCTTGGATTTTGCATACCAATTAGTAAGTGATGAATAATGGTGGTGGTGATATTTACAATAGCATTATAATTCCATCAAAAGGAAGAGTAACACAATTCAATTATAGTATAACTATAATTATACTTGTAACAGCATTTATAAGTATAACAGCAGTTCATCTCACAACTCTAAGTATTATCAAATCTAGCAAAAATCTTAAGTCTGTAGCTAATTAGCAAAAAGCAAACTGAGATCTGGTACTAGATAGTTACATAGATTGAAAAGTCAAATCCAAATAAAATTTCCAAAATCTATCCTGATTTTGGCTTCAATTATCCTGTTGTCTGTCTATACTGATCAAATTAACAGGACCCATGCTAAATTTCCACTTGACTTAGCACTATGTACACATAGCCTATGAGTCTGGAAACATAGCTTTGTTGTACATAAAGTCATTTTTTGGTGAAAGTTGCCCTGGACAGCAATGCTGGAGACATGGCCAGGAAATCAAAAAGACCCCCATTGTGAATCCAGAGAGCTTACTCTCATCACTGCTGACTCAAGTTCTAGAAACTGGAACTGTGATTGGATCAGGACTCAGAAGAATCCCAAAGTTCCATTAATCATTTCAAGGACACTCAGAAGACCCTCGGAAAATTCCTCTTCCAGTGCTTCTATAAGTTTGGCTACAAAATTTTCTCTCTCTTGGGAAAGAGATGGGATTGCCTATAAAACGTGTTTTAAGAGCATGATTCCATAAGATTCTTGTGGAAATAGATGAAGACCAACCAAATGAAAACAACCAATAGCTATTTGTTCAGAGCTTGCTATAGAAATGAGTCAGCCACTGTCACCTGGGTTTTGATAGACGCTTAAACGTAGGCAGAGTTGGATAGCTTTATAGCAGAAGAAAAGGGAAGGCTTCAGGTATGTCCCGATTGTATAATAGTTCTGTTGGCTTGGGGAAGCTGTAGGTGGGCTAACTAGAAGCACGGCATTCCTATGTGATTGGCTAGGGGAGCATATTTGGCTTTCTCTGGTTGGTTCCAAGTTGGAAGTGGGGACAAAAATCAGAGAAGTTGTCAGTTATTAATCAAGTCCTGGCCAATTTGGGCTGATTGTTAAAGAATTTATTGTGTAGCTTCCTGGATTATTACTAGAGATAGAAGTCTGACTTCCTACAAGTCTGACTTACAGAAGGCTGGCTCCCTAGGCTGTTTATTGTAGATAAGGGGCATAACCGGGAAAGTTTGCTGCAGGTTGTGGCCATTGTTCTCTTTGTACACTCATTCTCTCATTCCAAACATATTTCCCCAAAAGGAATATAACTAGACATATTGCAACAAATTAAAAGAAGGTAAGGGAACATGTAATACAACAAAATTTAATGAAAGTTCCTTGTCCAAAATTTTACTTGCTTGTCATTTTAATGTTTTTATTAGAGAATAAGGAAGGGCATGGGAAAGAATCTGTTCCCTAGATTCTCAAGTGATGTAAAGAAATGTCAATGATGTTTGTATTAGTTGTATTACTGCTAAACTGCAGCAAAGAGACCCAAAAATACCATAGCTCAAACAAAATAAAGTATCTCATAACAATCCAGATATGTATAAGTGATCCAAGATAGAACACACCATCATCATGATCATCATCATCATTATCATCTTTATCATCATCATCATCTATCTTTCTGTGTGTCTATCTATAATGGGAATTCTGCTTTCAAAGCCATTCATGACTCAGGTTCATCCATTCTCATTGTCTTTCACTTATTGTTCTATACATTCTTGTGCGTTGTTTCCCTTACCTGCATGGTCATGGCTGGCTCACCATCCCATCTGTGTTCCAGCCTACAGAAACAGGGAAAGAGAAGTAGAGGGAAAGCAGCTTTCTTTAAAAATATGGTGTGGGGAATTCCCTGGTGGGCCAGTGGTTAGGACTCTGTGTTCTCACTGCTGAGGGTCCAGGTTCAATCCTTTGTTGGGGAACTAAGATCCCACAAGCTGCATGGCATGGCCAAAAATTTTAAAAAATTTAAAAAAATAAAAATATGCTGTGGCTACAATGGAATACAACTCAGCCATAAAAAGAATGAAATTTTTCCATTTGCAGGAACAATGGATGGACTTGGAGGGCATTACACTAAGTGAAGTAAGTCAGACAGAGAATGATAAGTACTGTATGGTATCACTTATATGTGGAATCTAAAAAATACAACACACTAGTGAATATAACATAAAAGGAAGCAGACTCACAGATATAGAGAACACACTAGTGTTTACTGGGGGGGAGGAGCAAAATAGAGGTGGGGGAGTGGGAGGTACAAACTACTGGGTGTAAGATAGGCTCAAGAATGTATTGTACAACACAGGTAATATAGCCAATATTTTGTAATAACTGTAAATGGAAAGTACCCTTTAAAATTGTATGACATTTTAATTTTAATAAAATTTTAAAAATATGGTGTGGAAGTTCTACTCATACTCATATACCACTGGACATTACCTGGTCACATGGTCAAATGTAGGTAAAGGAAAGCTTGAGAAATGTAGTGTCTAGCTGTACTGTCAAACTGACTAAGAAGAATTCATCACCAAAAGGAAGAAGAAAATAAAAACGAGGAAAATGAGTGTTCTCTGCCAGAGATATCATAATGGCTATGTATTTCAAACAAAGAGAAAGTTATGAAAGAGCACAGAACACCTCCCACTCTTTGGAGCATTGTCCTGTCAAGCCCATGAGGCTTGGTGATGGGTTGCAGGCAAATCCACAGCTATCTGCTTCTTCATCTTAGAGATTCCAAAATTTCTCAGGCATTGATATAAAAAGTTTGCTCCCAGAGGGCTGAGACGTGTAGATTATATCTAAATATTATTTAATGCTTTATTGGGTTGTAGAAAGAAAACAGTAGAAAAATGTTTACTTGTTGTCTGTCCCTTGGTGTCCTGAAAATTATTTCAGACATAGTAAAGAGAAGGGAGGAATGCCAGATTTGACTTTTCTTAGGTGTTTTATTTTTTCTTTCTTTTTAAAGAATTTTTTGATGTGGACCACTTGTAAAGTCTTTATTGAATTTGTTACAATATTGCTTCTGCTTTATGTTTCCGTTTTTTGGCCATGAGGCATCTGGGATCTTAGCTCCCTGACCAGAGATTGAATCCACACACCCTGCACTAGAAGGCGAAATCTTAACCACTGGACCGCCAGGGAAGTCCCTCTTAGGTATTTTAGCTTCTTTTCTCCTTGATAGCTAGAAATCAACTAATAATAACATGTCTAGTAAATTTTGGAGTACTCTGAAAAATGCAAATATAAAAGATACAAAGCACTATTTATAATTATGTCAAAGAAATTGAATAGTTTCAATCTGACTAATAAATTATGAATAAATTAAGTACCAGACCTCTGTAATTATGGCTGTTCCAGGATTAAGAATGTTATACCTATCAAGTGTAAACTGCCCCACATGTATTGTCCTAGAATGGTTTTCACCTTTCTGTTAGGCGACAGAGTATGTCTCATTTTAGTGTGCATGTGGACACAGGTGAGAGATCCAAGTTCCAATGTATAGAGTAAAATGCTGATTCCTCATGCTTTAGAAAAGAATCTGTTATGGGGGGACAGCTACAAGAGGGTCAGCACTCTGGGCCTCATATGTATAAAAGGCCTCAAATTTAGACTTTTGAAATTATCTCCAAATGAAGTCATGCATAAGGATGTTTTATCTGTATATACCTTCCAGGCATGTAAATTTTTTCAAGTAAAATAAAATTTGTACAATTTTGACTTTTTAAAGATTTTTCAACTCCCTGGGAGCCACAAATGTTTATGGGTGGAAGATCATAAGATCCTATGAGGATAATGAAATCCCTCAGAACAAAGAGTGAAGTTTGCAGTGGCAGTGCGATTTACCCTGTCTCTTCTAAAATGTTCTCTAAACCACTGCCAAAAAAATATAGGTAACAATTGTATTGTTTTCAGAGAAAGTTAAAGATGGAAAAATATCTTGTCATGCTATACATGGAAGGGAAGGGGTTTATGTGAAATTTTTAAAAATATTTTTAAATGTATGCCTTTGACACATGTTTAAAACATCACATTGTCCTTATCCTATGTAGCTCTTGCAAAATATATTAATTTTTGTCTTCGTTCAAATTACTCTGGAAATTGAGAGGGCCATAAATACTGGCATCAATAAGAATATTCTGAACTAAGGCCAGAGATTTAAAATCTTTGAAAAGAAGATTTGTTGACCTGGAGGATGCCAGATGAGAGAATCCATCATCTACCACATACAGTGAGCAAATTCCAAGTGCAAATGTGTTTCAGGAACATATCATTTTCCTGATCTAACTCTTTCTTCTCTGTTTATACTCAGACATGTATGTCAACCTTGTTTTGGGAACCAAAACCTCACTCTTTTTTTTGTACACTTTATTTTTTTAACTTTTTATTTTATATTGGAGTATAGCCGATTAACGATGTTGTGATAGTTTCAGGTGCACAGCAAAGAAACTCAGCCATACATATACATATATCCATTCTCCCCCAAACTCCCCTCCCAGCCAGGCTGCCACATAACATTGAGCAGAGTTCCCTGTACTATACAGTAGCAAAACCTCACTCTTACATCCCTTTTCTCAAGAATAGAGTGTTTCCTATTCCAATTTAAGACTATGGATTCCTAAGGTAGTCATTCCTACAAGAATAAACAATACAATCAAGGAAATCTGAAATCAGGACTGCTATTTCAAGTTCTTGTGTAGCTAACAGGACTTCTGAGTAATCCACAGGAATAACCTCAGGGTAACTACATAACAGAGGGAAGGAAAGATTTTATGTTTAAGATTAGAAGTTCTGGAAACCAGATCAGGAGTATGACAAAATGCATGGTACACATGAGAGATAGATACAGGATTTTTAAAAGTAAAAAGAAAGAATTAAAGAAAGAAATGAAGAAGGCAGGGAGGGAAGAAAAAAAGCAAGGAAGCAAAGAAAAGGAAGGAAGGTGCATAAAGTAACAACACTTTCAAATAATACTGGAAGCATAGACACTCTGGATGAACAGCTTTCATATTTTCAGGGTTTCATGTGTATTTACAGGTAGATTAAAAACTCTGTTTTCTAGGCACAATTTTTGTTTATTCTGAAAGTGACAAATAGAAATCATCCACCTCTACCTGAATTGTTATGTTGAATAATATTTTAAAGTTGTATTTCAGTTTAGTACAAAACAGTGTGGGTGGAGGAAGAGCTGGTGATGATACGCATGCCATGTGTATTCTACCACCTTTTGGTTCGTCTTGTGATGGGCACATATGCAAGATGGCTGACTTAGGTGAGAAATGCAGTCTATGATCATTCATGATTGGGAGATTCTGTGTGAAGATAAATGATCCCTATAGGTATCTGTCCCTTTTTCCTCATATTCTGACACTGAACTGGTGGTTTTCTTCCTATAATAAAAGTAATGATTGATGAGGTAGGTTTAGAGAAATACTAAGTTAGCCACCATTTCAGAAACAAACTCCTTTTTCTTATGTGCACTAGGACAATGATTCCCAACTTGGGGTGACACAGGGGAGAGAGGTCTAGGAGAATTACCTGGAGAGCTATTTAAAATTGTACATTATCACCACCACCTACAGTTGAGAAATTGCTTCTAATCCCCTAAACTCTTAGACATCAAAGCTCTTCCGTGTGCAGGACTGCATTAAGGCAGAGTGCACTAAAGAAAACTGTAAAACAAAGGCTCAAAGTAAGAATTCTTCCTCTTTTTGTTTTAAAAATAGCAAAAAAAAAAAAAAAGGGAAGAATATGCATTAGCTCTACTAGCTATTATACAAAGCCCTGTAATTTAGTCAAGGGGCTGTCTACCCAGCCACACATTAGAATCTCCTAGGGAGCTATTAAAATACACTAATGCCCTGACCCATCCCAAACCAATTTAATCAAGTCTTTGGGGGTGAGTTCAGCCCTCTATAGCTTTTTTAAACTCCCGGGTTATTCTAATAACCTGTCAATAATAGGCAATACTGAGAACCACTGAATTAGACCACTTAAATAGCATAAGGATCATAAATTGGATATAAATTCTAGTCCCAGCTCTGCTATGGATTTGATTTGCAGCTGTTAGTAAGTTACCTAAACTCTTGGATTCTTACTTTTCTCAAAGTTAAAGCAAGAGAATTGAATTAGATCATTTAACAAACACTTTTTTTCCAAAGGTACATCAGATACATCTTTAACATGCCTTAAAGACTCCCTATCCCTTTCACTGATTTGGGCCAAGTCTGCTACTCTCGGCTTCCTCTTCAGCCCTAGTGAAGCTATTTTAGCTCCTGATCACCTGTAAGCTCCCCTTTGCTTCCCAGTCTTCACTGTAGCCTCACTAGGAAACACTCTGGGCCCTCTCCCTCCTCACTCAATGCAGTCAGTAGTATCTGTCTAATCACATACACTTCTGACTTAAGGCTGTTCTTGTGATCATAGGGTCCTTAAAAAGGCAGAAGATGAACATTGATGGACCCCGGTACAATAAAGTAATACAATTACGTAATAAATAAAACTCTGAGCTAGATGTTCCAAAATGTGGGTCTTACCACCACAGTCTGCTCTAATTAGAAAGTTGACCAAACATAATCCAGTAACTTCAACAACTTAACCTAAGTCTCAGTTACTCCCTTATGTGACTTGTAAAGTCATTTCCAGTATAAAAGCATATCACAAATGAGAAAGCACTTTAAAATATTTTTAAAATATGAAATAAAATATCATTAACACATACTGGAGGAGATGAAATAGAATGCAGCCATGAATTTCCCTAGGGGGATGAACCTGTCATAAGTAGAGTCTCTTGAGCAATGACCATGAGGTCACTTTGAAACAGAATATGGTAAAAAGTTTGACTTGTCCACATTATTTCTCATTCCCAACAACTACTGCTTCTAAAAGGTCATTTTGGAAAGGTCAGGAAATGGAAATATATGCATCAGAAGAGACTGAAAAAGAGGATCGTCTTTCCCATAAACACTACAAATGAGTACTCAAGGTCCCAGTGAGGAAAGACCTTTAAACTCTCCCCATCTTCTGCATCAGGATAATAACTGTGGGAAGGAGTGGAAGTACAGATCATATTTTAAGAAACAATTGGGGCCACAGGAGCAAGGAGAAGAATCTTGTAATACTTTCCCAGAAATGCTAGACAATTATATTAGGGAAAGCATGTTGTAAAATCATAATTTAGATGCAGGGCCAGTTCTCAGAACATTTAAGAAGTAGAGTGTATTCTTATTCCTTCTATCCTTTACCATCTATTTTTCACTTTCTGGAGCCTCAATAGGCACAGAATTATATTGGGTTACTCCTAGCGGCTCAAGGCAACATATTGTGATGCCCCCCTCCATAAGTCCCAGCCCCAGCTTCCCCAATTTACTCATTCCTTTATGTTATTACATGAAGCATGAAGAACAACAACAAAAACCCCAAAATCAAAAGCAAAATAAGCAGTGCTTGTCCCAGCTAGAATATTATAATCTGTTTGTGACTTAAAAAAAAAAAAGAAATGAAAGACAAGTATGGGGAATTCACAGGGGATACAATAGGTGGCAAGTGGGAGGTTCGGTTTTAGGTAACAATGGGAGCAGTCTATTGTCACAGGAGAAAAAAAAAAGAGCATGTGGGTAAGAATGAAAGGGTGGTGGAAATTTGATAGTGGACAGATGACCTAGCTGTATTATGATGCTTCTTATTTGATTGGGAAAGAGGGATACTGAAGGTTAATGGAGAGAGAAGCTGTGAAGGCACCTCAGAGTTGGAAAGCAGATTTATTAAGGAACTCCAGAAAGATGGCTGGATAATTCTAAGGCCTCACTTGAGATTTGTGGTCATAAATGCAAAGTGAGATCAGTTCACAGAAGTTTGTCTCCAAAACTGCAGCCACATTCCAAGCTTATCACATACAGTATGGAGTCAGCAGATAGTTTTGCCAATTGAGTGAGATGGAAGGAAAGCGTAACAAGGGAACTGAGGTTGATTATAATGAATGTGATAGACCATGGAGTCTAACCTGGGCAAGGAGAAAAGTGAGAAGGAGGAAACACTGAAGAGTAAAAAAGTGTTGGAGTCAATGAATTGGGAGCCTGGCTGGGATAAAAAATGTTCAGGTGGACCTACTGGAGTAAAGGAGCTAGGAAGGAAAGCAGTAGTGAACAAAAAGTAGGCTGCTTAAAACTGAGGTTTCAGAGGCACTGCAATTACTGATGATGATGATGTCTAGAGCAGTATTTTACAAATTTTTTTGACCACAATCCTTAGAAAGAAAGAAATTTTACATAGATATTTAGTATACATATACAAATTTTTACAAAACAATGTCAATCCTTAAACGCACTCAATTTTCAATTCTATTCCATTCCTTTTAAAAATTCTACTTAGTAAATTATTTTCCAGCCCTACTGAGGCATCAGGATCTGTAGTGTGAAAAGCAGTGGTCTAGGATAAGTTCCACAGGGGTAATTAAGGTGGGATAGAATAGGATTATAGAATTAAGGAAATCATGGACCTCAGGGGCCAGAGTGTTGAACTAAGCATTTTCATTGCTGTTGTAGTCGCCAAGAATAATGATAGAAGTAGTAGTAAAAGAGAAAACAATTAGCCAGATGTAAAAACTTTATATTAATTAACATTTCCAATAAAAATAAAACCATAATAAATGAGTAAATTAATGGATAATACATTACCCTTTGCAGATTTCAAATCCCTTTTGTAAGATGACACGAGTAAATAGATTATAATTAATTAATTCACTAATTAATTATATGTGTGTTCATCTAAAAAATATTTAAGAGCCTTCTATGAGCCAAGAACTGTGCTAGTCTCTGGGCGGTTATATATAGTGGGGAGGAAAATACTTGGTTTCTACCCTCAGGTAGTTTGTAATCTAGTGTGGAATAAAGACATTGAATAAATAATCACATAAATAATTAGAGTTACAACTTGTGATAAGAACAATAGAGTGCTGGGGGGAGAACGTGGATTAGAAGAGTGCTATCTGAGGAGTCCTCTTTGAAATAATGATGCTTTAGCTGAATCCCAAAAGATGAGTAAGAGATGGCCATATGGTAAATTTTTTATCCTTCTGTACTTTACCTTCATTATCTTTGAAATAAAAGAGATAAAATAATACAATCTCATTTTAAGGACGGAGACTTAAAATCCATATAGTTCAATAACTCTTCTGAGTCTTTGATCCTTTCTAAAATATCTCTGACCAAATGTCAATATCGCGGCAAACTTACTCTCTTTCAAGGGCAATTAGTGAAAACTTTCTAATTATTATTTTAGATACTTTCTCACACATTAATTCATTCAATCCTCACAACTACCGTATAAGAAGTAATGTTCTCTAATTTATAGAGGAGAAAACAGATGGAGTTGACCTTGATACAATGGTGATAGTAACCACCATTTCTAGGACTCATCCTCTGTTAATAGTGGCAAGATTTTTCTCTAATGCACCAATATATGCAAAGCAGCTGCCTAGGTTTAAGGGACAGTTACAAGGTCATGGAACAATTTCTTTGAGTAACCATCTGGCCCTGATCCAGCATTAAACTCACATCTGTGACCTCATCTGCAACATGCTCTTGCTAAATCTAGACAAATGATTTAGCAAGAGCTAAATCATTCCTTATTGGCTCTCACTCTTTCTAATCAATCAACCAACCCCTATAGACTGTAAATAGGCAATAAATCTGGGAAATCTGGGAATAAAGAGATAGATTTATAATCTTGCTTCCCTTCAAGCACTTTCAAATTAATGCGGGGAATAGAAAACTAAGCAGAAGTTTCCAAACCAAGCATACTGAGAAGTGCAGATAAAGATAAGAAGAAACTGCTACAGGAGCACAAAGGAGCACGTACATATTTACTCTAACTCTAGGGGCAAAGACAGAGTTTTACAGTCTTTTAAGCATTGTTGTCTTTTGATAAACATTCACATTTCAAGTCTCTTCCACAAAAAAAAAAAAAAAACAGTTCTAAGAAACCCCAAAGGAGCATGCCTCTACTGAGAACTGCAGTATTTTGTTTTCTTACCAGCATTTAATTTTCATAAGTTAAATTATACAAAAAATAATTTTTTTCTTTTTCAAAATTAAAAAAGTTGATCATATTGAATATTTTTTAATTGAAGTATAGTTGATTTACAATGTTGTGTTAGTTTCAGCTGTACAGCAAAGTGATTCATTGATTTTTTTTCAGATTCTTTTCCCTTATAGGTTATTACAAAATATTGAGTATAGTTCCTGGTGCTACACAGTAGGTCCTTGTTGGTCACCTATTTTATATATAGTAGTGGGTATATGTTAACCCCAAACTCCTCATTTATCCCTCCCCACCTTCCCCCTTTGGTAACCATAAGTTTGTTTTCTATGTCTGTGAGTATATTTCTGTTTTGTATATAAGTTCATTTGTATCATTTTTAAAATTCCATATATAAGTGACATTATATGATATTTGTCCTGTGGCTTACTTCACTCGCTATAATAATCTCTAGGTCTCCCTGTGGCTTACTTGCTTACTTCACTCACTATGATAATCTCTAGGTCCATCTGTGTTGCTGCAAATGGCATTATTTCATTCCTTTTTATGGCTGAGTAATATTCCACTGTATATATATACCACATCTTTATCTATTCATCTGCTGATGGACATTTAGGTTACTTCCATGTCTTGGCTATTGTAACTAGTGCTGCAGTGAACACTGGGGTGCATGTATCTTTTCAAATTATGGTTTTCTCTGGATATGTGCCCAGGAGTGGGATTGCAGGATCATATGGTAGCTCTATTTTTAGTTTTTTAAGGAAACTCCATACTGTTCATCATAGTGGCTGTACCAATTTACATTCCTACCAACAGAGTAGGAGGATTCCTTTTTCTCCATACCTTCTCCAGCATTTATTATTTGTAGACTTTTTGATGATGGCCATTCTGACCAGTGTGAGGTGATAACCCACTGTAGTTCTGATTTGCATTTCTCTAATAATTAGCAATATTGAACATCTTTTCATGTGCCTTTTGGCCATCTGTATGTCTTCTTTGGAGAAATGTCTATTTAGATCTTCTGCCCATTTTTTGATTGGGTTGTTTGTTTTTTTGATGTTGAGCTATATAAGTTCTTTGTATATTTTGGAGATTAATCTCTTGCTGGTCACATCATTTGCAAATATTTTTCCCATTCTGTAGGCTGTCTTTTCATTTTGTTTATGGTTTCCTATGTTGTGTCAAAGCTTTTAAGTTTAATTAGGCTCCATTTGTTTATTTTTGTTTTTATTTCATTATTCTAGGAGACAGATCCCAAAAAATATTGCTGCCATTTATGTCAAAGAGTGTTCTGCCTATGTTTTCCTCTAAGAGTTTTAAGGTATCCAGGCTTACATTTAGGTCTTTAATCCATTTTGGGTTTATTTTTGTGAGTGGTGTTAGAGAATCTTCTAAATTGATTCTTTTACATGTAGCTGTCCAGTTTTCCCAGCACCACTTATTGAAGAGACTGTGTTTTCTCCATTGTATATTCTTGCCTCCTCTGTCATAGATTAAGCGAGAGGAGTCAGGCTCCCTGATTTCATGCTACACTACAAAGCTACAGTAATCAAAACAGTATGGTACAGGCACAGAAACAAATATATATCAATGGAACAGGATAGAAAGCCCACAAACCTATGAATATATTTTTTAAACTACCAAACCATCACTCCATGTCTTTCTCACAAAATTCTGCTAAGCTTCTTTGGCAGAAGGATCTCACCTGTCCTCTTACTAACTACACTTCCTGGAGAACCACTGGGCTTAGAGGGTGTCAAAGAAATAAAAAGAAATAGAAATATTGAGCATTTAGACCAATGCTTCCCAATTTTAACTGCTTCTTAGAGGCTTCAGTATCATATTTAAAATATTCTAATGTCCTGCCTCATGACAGACCAAATTAAATCAGAGTGGTGGGGTGAGGATAGCACTCAGGAAGAAGGCACTGGATTTTTTAAAAAATACTTGCTTATTTCAATATACAGCCAGGGTTGAAAACCACTGAAAGAAATATGACTGCTTTGTCTCTTCAATTGGTCCTTGGAATTTTCCCAATGGTACTTGGACTTTCCTAATTTGATTCATCTTGGGAGAGGCTACTCACTTCTATTCACCAGTGCTCATTACCTCATTAATAAACTTGCAGTCACCTTTTTACTGATCTCCTGATGGTAAGTCTCTCTACCTGCACTTGGTAATACATTTATTCATTCATTCAGTATAGCAGTCAGTAAGTCAACATCACTGAGCACCCACTGTATGTTTAAGTCAGCGCTAAGAGCATACAATGATAAAGTCATGGTGACTGCCCTTAGGGACTCCCAGTCTAAGAGCAGGATTGTACTCTGATAGAGTATGGAAGTATGTATAAGGAGGTAAGGGGCACAAGAGGGGAGCACTAACTTTTCCTGGGCAAGGAACTAAAGAGGACACCTCAAACTTACCAAGGCAAATGATGCTTCAGCTGATTATTATAAAAAGTAGACATGAAATGTCAATTGTTAGGTCCCTGAAAGTCCATCAGAAAAACCTGAAGATCAAACAAAGCTACACTTATTAGACAGTGCAGTAAGGGATAGCACCACCTTGACAAAAGTTTACTAGTATCTCAGAAGAGTGAAGGCAGGGAAAGATAAAGGATTTTGAGACCTGGGCTCAGTGCCTTTAAGGCGGATCTAGGAAGGCAGGGAACTAGATGGGAATAGGCAGAGTTTATGACATAATTGTGGATTGGCTTTGAAGCCAGTCTAGATGATGAAGCTGTTTGTCTTGGTAAATAAATTAATTAGCTAGTTCATCATTTTACCTTCCAGGAGCATGTATTTCATGGAACAAGTAGCCAAGTTATTTTTGCTTGTCCTTAGTATTATTTAATATACAGACAAGAAAATATGTCCAGTCCCAGAAATGTTTACCACAGGAATATGAAATGTTGGTTTCAGTACTCAATAAAGGAGATGAAGAAGTAGACAGAAGGGAACTGGGCAATGAGTCAGTATGTGCAAAGACAAAGCAATGAAAGCAGAGTATGCTCTAAAAATCTCTTTTGCTTTCTGAATCAAGTCCAAACTCTTCAATTTGGTGTTTAAGACCTTCTAGTATGTGAAACAACTTACATTTTAAGCACTTATTTCCTATTTGTCACTTATAACACAACCAAAAAGAATTAGTCACCATTTCTAACCTTTTGCACCTTTGCAGCACTATTTATGCATCTTCACATAACAGGGATCAAATCTCAGCTCTAACATTTTACCAGCCATGTGACTTTGAACTAATAATTTAAATAATTTTTGCCTATTTTTCAATTGTAAAAAGGCAAAAGTAAAAATAACTACCTCATAGATAGATACTGGTAAAATCATCTATCAACAGGTATCTATTGAGTACCATCTAGTGCCAGGCACTGTTCTAGGGGAAAAGACTGCTCACATTCAAGGAACTTATATATTTTCAGATATGTTATGAAGAGAAATATTGAGTAATGTGATAGAGGGCAAATGTATTGAGGAGACAGACTACTCCAGTGTGGGGAATAAAAAAGATCTCCATGTTCCTTGAGAAAAGAAACCATAATTATGCACTTTTCTGCGACATTTGCAACATTCTTCCACATTGTTGATACCAAAAACCAGTGAGTGAATAAATGAACAAAGATACTCATATTGTTATTGTAGAGAATGTACCTTGAGTGGTTTGTATACAAAAGCTTTTACATGACTTTTAAAAGTCATCTTGGTAGAAATTTTACAAGGGTAAGTTAGAATCAGAATAAATTGTTAAATTATAAATATAGTTGTTAATATAATTATGTAATTAATATAGTTAGTATAATTATATATTATATAATTGAATACAATTGTTAATAAAAATACACAGTTATAACTTTTTAGTCAAAATTTAGATGCAGAAGTGATGTTTTGTGCCTGAAATGTCATTGTTAGGGCCTTTTAGAGGAGGCTTATCCTGCTGATAGAGAAGCAAGATAAATTGTTCCTAAAATCAACTGCAATTATACAATACTTAATATATTCCCCCCAAATTGATGCAACTTATATCCTTTCTCTCAGGCTTACAGTACGAATTAATAATCTCTTCTTCACAGAGCAATAAGCTCATTACTCCAGCTGCTTTTTCTAGCCAAAGGGAAGAATAATAGAAAAATCACTTTTTCCCAAAAAATAATACACAGTGAAAAATATGTCCTTGTGTTTGCATGCAGAAATAACAGAACTTAGCTTCAATTATCTGAATGCTAACAATTTTCCAACCCTTGCAAAAAAAATTAATTTAACTCTGCTGATTCTTTCTTTAACTCCATCCTTATACAGGCTTTTAAAGAAAAAAAAAATATATATATATATATGTATAATTATTGAATAATAACTATGTACCAGGCACTACACTAAACATTTTATGTTCATTATCTCATTTCATTCCCAAAATACCCATAAGGAGTAGTACTATTTTATTTCCCTATTACATGTAAGACAACTATAGCTCAATAAACTTACCACATATGCCTGCCTGAATATAATTCAACCCGGAATATCAGAAAATAATATAATCTTTCATTATCCAAATTAGAATACAAACACAATAAAAATGAGAATAAGAGCCTGATTGAATATATGTATACTAATAAGAATATAAACTTTAAAAGTAAATATGTGCATATTTGATTTATTTGGTTACATATTTATTTTAAATCATATGCCCTGTAAATTAACACATTATATTTAAAATATTACTTTTTTCCACCTTCAAATTTCATGAAATAAGTTTATTTAACCTCTTCACATGCCTCTTAACATCAAATTCTTATTGACCACTGGAACCACTTTTCTGAGACAAATAACATTTTTCCAAGAATAGCATTTGTATTAAAGTTCTCCAGAGAACCAACAGGAGATAGATAAATAGATGATAACTAGATAGACAGACAGACAGACAGAGATTTACTATAAGGAATTGGCTCATATGATTATGAAGGCTGATAAATCCAAAATCTGCAGGGCATGTCGATGGTATGGGAGACCTAGTGAGAGCAGATGCTCCAGTTGCAAGGCCATCAAGCAGGAAGAGGCAATGTCGCAGATGAAGTCAGAGGGCACTTGGCTGTAGAATTCTCTCTTACCTAGGGAAAGATCAGCCTCTTTGTTCTAGTCAGCCTTTCAACTGATTGGATGTGGCCACCCACATTATGAAGGGTAATCTGCCTTACTCTACTGATTAAAATGTTAATGTAATAGAATGTTAAAGTCTACTAATTTAAATGTTCATCTCACCCCAAAACGCCCTTGCAGAAACACCCAAAAAATTGTTTAACCAAATATCTGGGAAGCCTATGGCCCAGTCAAGTTGGCAGACAAAATTAACCATCCCACCATTTTAAAGTCTAATTTTTCTCTTTCTCACTGGTTTTAAGCAATTTGATTATGATTATCCTTGGAGTACTTTTCTTCATGTTCTTTGTGATTTAGTTTCATTGAGCTTCTTGGACTAGTAGGAATTTGGAAATAATTACAACCATTATTTTTTCAAATACTTTTTGTGCTACACCCCCCACTGCCTATCAGTTCTAAGATTCCAACTATTACATGCATGTCAGATGGTTTAGTATTATCCTCTAGGCAGCAAAAACTAAATAATTTGCAGGGCCCAGTGCAAAATTAAAGTGAGGGATCCCTCATTCAAAAATTGTTTAAAAATTTCAAGAGGCAACAGCAGAACATTAAACCAAGTGATAGCCCCTTCTTAATGTAGAATCTATGTGTCAGGAAAGGTTGCACACCTGTGAAGCATGCCCCGCTCATTGGTAATTGAGACGTTTTTCATGTTATTTCAGTCTTTTTTGTCATCCTTCATCTTTGATAATTTGTTGCTATGTTTTTTAAAATCACATATCTTTTCTTCTGCAATGTCTAATCTGCTCTTAATCCCATCCAATGAATTTTTCATTTGGGGTATTGTATTCTTAGCTCTATGAGTACCATTCAGTTCTTTGGTATTTCTAGCATTTCTCATTATGTTCATGTAGTCCTTAGTTAGGGATTTGTAAGAATACATGAACATAATAAGGAAATATATATATATATGTGTGTGTGTGCGTGTATACACATGTACTGTTTTTAAATCCTTGTCTAATAATTTTATTATCTCTATCATTTCTTCACCTGTTTTTATTAAGCAATTTTTATATTTGTCACAAGTCACATTTCCCTGCTTCTTTACATGTTAATGATTATTTTAGTGGATGCTGGACACTGTGAATGTTGTGTTGTTCAGTGACTGGATTATATTGTCTTCCTATAAAGGATGTTGAGTTTTGCTTTGGAAGCCAGTCAATTTACTGCCAAGTTCACTTGACCCTGTTGGGCTTTGTTAGAGCAGATCTAGATTAACCCTCATTCTAGGTTAGAGTAAACCTACTCCTAAAGTATGGCCATTCTGAAGTTTCAACTAAATGTTTAGGGTATTCTAGCTGGTCAGAAAACCAATATCTCTCAACACTGTGCAAGCTCCAGAATCTCTGTTCATCTCAAAAAACCTTGCATATGTTCTTTGTAAGACCTCATAGTCATCCTGCACATGTATATCTTAGCATTCAACCAAAACTCAAGGGACCCCTATGAAGATTCTTAGAGCTCCTTCTCTGTACAGAGAAACACCCTTCCCTGGGACACTTCTCTACAAATTCTAAACACATCAGCCTTCCCATACTGGGATCTCTGTTTCCTGTGCCCAACAAGATCTTTGCTTTTCAGGCTCCACTCCTTTGTTCCATGCCTTGGAAAGGCAAAAAGGCAGAAAACCTGGATGAATGCCAAGTTCACCTCCAGTGTTTCCCTTCTCTCAAGGACGGCTACTCTGCTCTGCAGGTTGCTCAACACCTGAAAACAATCACTTTGTATATTTTGTCCAATTTTATAGTTATTTGTTATAGGACAGTAAATCCCCTCCCATTACTCCCCCTAAGTCAGACTATTCCATCTTTTATGTGCCATCCTCCAGCCTGAGATCACCTTCCCAGTCCTTTCCTCTTCAACTGCATAACCCAACTCTACTCCTTTCTGTTCCTTGACATAAATGTGTCCTTGCTCCCCAGCTCATTTTGCTCTCTCCATGAACACCTGTAGATTAATTATCTCACTGACATTTATTGTATGTGCTGGAGACAGGAATCTGGGAGAAGGTACAATGGTTTATAGTACTACAGTTTTTTAGAATAGCTTTCTCCAAAACTTTTCCTCAAATTATCTGCATCTTATTTATAATAAATATCATTTCCTGGCAAAGAAAACACATGCTATAATACTTATGAAAATTGCCATTCATATCACATGCAATGTACATAATAATTTCCATCTTCAAAGAGTATATAAATGTTTGATTAGATTTCATTTTTCATATATGGTTTATGCATGTATTTTTAAGCTACATTACACACTAAAACTCCAGCATACTTACTCAAATGTGTTATGCACCAAATTTCCAACATATTGGAGGATACCACTTAATAAGGGCTGCCAAACTAACGTGCCTCTGTTTAGTGTCAGAATACAGATCTTCTTGCCAATTCTAAGCACATACTTAATCTTCTTTTAAGTGTGCAATTGATTAGTCTTTGACCTGTTCTTTTTATGAATTGCATATGCTTGCTTCTATAAAGCTTTACAAGCATATCACTGTTTTTCACTGGGATGAAACAGAAGTTTCTTCATATACTACGGCCAAAATAAAGCTAAAGAAATAAAATGGAAGCTGAGACTAACAGAAGATGGCAACTGTCATCCATAAAACCCAATGTCAGGTTGTTGAATCCATCAAAACTGTCTCATTGATCTCATTAATTGACTTATTTTAAGTACAATAAGTGCTAAAAATTTGAATTTTTCAAATCAATCATTATTAATAAAATATTGCTTTCATATATTTATAAGTTTTATATATTGGATGTCCACAGACAATATCATTTTTATTAAAGATATTTCCCTTCCAAAAATTATTTTTGAAAACCACTATTTAAGATGAGCAAAAAGCTTCAATGTTCAGGAAAACCTTAGACTGATTCTGGCTTAAATACCTTGCTTTTTCCTGGGTCTTCTTGCCTTTTTCTTGACCCTCTGTAGTCTCCTCCCCCCATTTCTACCTCCTGTGACAGGCAGAAAGGCTACTCTTCATGCCATTTTTATAACCGTTATTTCTAATAATAGCATAAGTATAACCAAATCTAACATTTCTTCTATTAGTAAATATTTACTTTGTTTTCAACATTTCATTACAGTGAAAACTATCCTAAAGATATTCAAGACTATACATTATTTCTTTTCTTTTTTTAGATTTTCTTTATTTTAATTAATTAATTTTTGGCTGCATTGGGTCTTTGTTGCTGCACGTGGGCTTTCTTTAGTTGCAGTGAGCAGGGTCTACTCTTCGTTGCAGTGTGTGGGTTTCTCATTGCGGTGGCTTCTCTTGTTGTGGAAGCATGGGCGCACGGGCTTCAGTAGTTGTGGCACACGTGCTCAGTAGTTGTGGCTCACGGGCTCTAGAGCTCAGGCTCAGTAGTTGTGACTCACAGGCTCTAGAGCGCAGGCTCAGTAGTTGTGGCGCACAGGCTTAGCTGCTCCGCGGCATGTGGGATCTTCCCGGACCAGGGATCAAACCCATGTCCCCGGCATTGGCAGGCGGATTCTTAACCACTGCACCGACCAGGGAAGCCCTTTAAATTATTTTCTTATGACAGACTCAAAGTAGTGGAGTATTGGATTAAAACTACTATTTTCCATTTCTTAGAAGACTTTTAGCAAATCATTTCAGTAGACAGTGAGAACCACTTCAAATTGGAAAGCAAATACTATCTTATGTCACCTGTTCAAATTTAATTTCACAGAAGAACCTCTGCCTTTTAAGTCATAGATATTAACCTGTTAGACATTTGTTTTGCATTCCTTGCTCCAGAGAACTTCCCTTACCTCCCCACCACTCCAAAGCTGGGGTTATGTTCCTTCTTGGGGGCCCTCAGGGGACTCTTTGCTTTAACCTTTTACAGCACTAACTGTTTCATAATTGTTCATTCATTTTTGCTTCATCCCCAGATTTTATGTACCTGCCACCAGAGGCTTTACCTTGTTCACAGATATATTCCCCAGAACCTAGAACAGTGTCTGGCATACAGCAAGGATGCTATAAGTTTTGCTGAATTAATTAGTTATCTTTATTAAGGAAGTAACTACGTATCCTTTTCCAAGTCCTTAAAATTCATAGTTTGGGGGTTTGTTTCGATTTTTGTCCTACCAAGTACAGCAATGCTTAGCATACCTCATGGCACACAGACATACAAAAAAATAAGTTTTGAATGCATCAATAAACTAGTTCATTTACTTAAAAAAAGGACATGATATTCCAGAACAAACCAAATCTGATAGGTATACTGTTTTAGGATTTGGGGATTAGAAAGAGACCTAGCAGTCAGAGTAAACATTTGCTTACTTGATGTGTCATTCACATTTCAGACCTGAACCTACCATTGTCTGTGTGACCTTAAGTAAGTCCTTTATGCCTCTTAGCTTCAGTTTCTTCATGTATAAAATTATGTGGTTAGACCAGATAATCAGTATGTGTTCTTCCAGTTCATTTTAACTTTACTTTGGAAGGGAATTTATTGAGTTATAATAAGACAATGTGACACACAGAGCTCAGTAACCCTATATTTTTGTTTTTTTGATTTGTTTTGTTTTACTGTAATTTCTTAATTACATTTCTTTGAAAAAACATAAAGTATTTGTGAAAGCCTGATAAAGTTAGATGATTGTCCACTGGTAAGAGACAGTAAATTTGTGTGCCTCTAATGGTCATCAGAGGAGTTATTTGGGGCCATGAATATTTCTTTGTTCTGTTGGGCAGGTTGTTACTGTGGTTGTTGTATAATAACTGACACTAAAGCTCAGTAGCTCTTTCAAGACTCTGGTATGTTTTTCAGAGCTAGGGCACATAATATTGTATGTTAACTAACTTTAACAAAAGAATAAAGTAGGGTAATCCCCATACCCATCTTTTGAAAGGCCTATGTCTAAATACCTTTTAAGACTCCAGGGGTAAACCAAATTATCTAGGAATCTAATAGTTTTGTTCCTACATTTTAGTTCCCATTTGAAATGGCACTAATCTCTCAGTAGACCAATAATCATATATTCACACCATTGAATATGCTAGTCTTGGGAGTGATAAAGGAATAACTGTATTCCTCCGTCTGCCCCTAGTTTCTTATAAAGATAAAGCACAAATATATCACTTGGAGTGCAAGTCAGTGATCAGTGGTGCAAGAAGGAAGCCCACAGCAAAGTCAGGAGTGATGGCACAAGCTTATGTGCTATAGGAACGTTCTAGAGAGGGCACAGGGAGGAAAGGAAGACTAGACATTGTGCCTAACATAGGTTAGAGGACATCGCCCTCTGAAAGGGGAAAAGAGGGGGATCTAACAAACTATATAATTGCACATTTTTATTGTTATCATTGTATTACTACAATATGTGCTTCTGGTTCAATGGCTTGAGGCTATATATATTTTATGAGGCTATATATATTTTATGACTAAAATATATATAGTCTGATTATCCAACAAGATACCTCTGCCTTCTTTTTCTCTCCTCCTTTACCTCCTCTGTATCATCATGTTTTTTTTTTCTTTGTCTCCCTGGTACCGTCAGATTTATGAAGCTCAGTCTATTGATTCATTTATGACTTTTGGACGTTTAGTATTCAGATTAAGAGCCTTGTTCAGTGTGTGTTGTCTTATTTTCTTACATGTAATTGTTTTTATAATTGTAGAAAATTTTTAAATATTTTAACATTTTTATTTCAAGTAGTTTGTTTAAAGTTGTAATCAGGAATTGCTAAAATAAAGGGAAAATTGTTTAAACTTGCTCATGTTTCAAATATGTAATAAATCTTAAATCCTTTATTTCCTCCAAGGTAACTCTTCAGAGACATATCTAGCATCTCAAATCATCTCTAAGTCTGGACTTAGATGGCATAAAGAAGAGCCCTCTGGGGGAGGCTGATGGCTTCATACTTAAAATCTATTCTCCTGGCAACGTTGGAAACTCAGATATGTTCCAGGCAAAATTTTTCCCCTAAGAAATCATAATTCCAATCTTAAATTCTCAGAATTTCTAAAGCAGAATAATTTTCCAAATCTCCTCTCTGCAGAATCTCTATTTTTGGTTTCTTCACCATACTAACTTCTTAATCAAAGCCTTTCTCCTGTCATGCAAATTTGCCTAGAAGTGCTCAGTTCTAAAGGAAACCTTTCCTGTATATATTGGTCAGGATGAGCTAGTCTATGCTACAGCAACAAATTACCCCACAATCTCATTTTATAACACACTGAAAGTTTGTTTATAGCTTACATCAGTGTGGGTTGGTCAACTCTCTTCTAAAAGGTAATTCAGGGACTCTCATTAAGGTACTCCATTAGGAAGATATGAACCCTGTAGTTGCCATGAGGAGAGAATTAGAATTAATTGAATAAAAGGTCAGGTCTAAAAGTGATATAAATCATTTCTGCCTATATTCCACAGCCGCAGCTTAACTGCAGGGGAGACTAAAAAATATAGCTCTCAAGTGAGTCCAGAAAGAGAAAATTATGTGGTATTGTCACTGCTACACACTATAATCATTAGTACCAAGAAGCAAACATGGAATTTCATAATCACAAACTCTATGAGACATATAATTGAATTTTTTCTAACTCTGAAAAGGTTTGGAAATTGATTTCCCAATGATTTTCCTGTAACCTAGCAAGATAGGAAAAGCAATGTATTGATTCATACCTATATACCTACCTGCCCTTATTCATCCACCCATATATTCATTCAACAATATTTCTTTTATACAAGCAAAAAGCATATCTGATTTTTTCCATGTAATAGTGCATCTTAAAGATTGTTCCATATCTATATTTATATAGATAGATGCATACATAGTACAGAACTATCTCAATCATTTTAATAGTTACAGTTATTCACTGTACTTCCCTATTAAAAGACAGGTTGTTTCCAGAGAACACACTTAATACATCTTTGAGTATATATGCAATTATGTATAGATAATTCAGATTCCTAGAGGCAAAGAGAACTGTTGGGTTCTAAAGCCAAAAATTAATGGTAGTACATAGTTGTGACCATTAACTCAGCCAAGATGACTGGTATATATTTTCTAACTGGTTTTGTTCTGTCCTAATTGTTTAACTTTAATCATCTTTTTGTATATGTGTCTTATTATTATAATAAGAATCTATTATGTAGCTTAGCAGCTCATAGCAATTGTCAGGTCTAGAAGTAGAAATAAAAACAAAAGCTGTAAGGAAAAAGAGAATGATAGAGAAGGGAAAAAAATCAGTTTAAAAAGTGAAAAAGAAAGGAAGGGAAGGATGAAATAAGGGAAGGAAAAGAAAAAAATACAGATGGACAGGCAGACATTCAGAGAGGAAGGCAGGAAGGAGCCTTTGGAAAATTAAATGATGTTTTCAAATTATGTTTCCAAAACCAGATTAACATTGAAATCAAAAGCGAAGAAAACACAAAAATAGAAAACTATGGACCACTCTCATTTGGGAAATTACCCCCAAAGTCCTAAATGAAACACTGGCAAATAAAATACAGCAATATATTAAAGTATAATATTCCATAACCTAGTGGGATTCATGCCACAATAAATCCAATATCTAGATTTTCTAAATACCTCAGTCCCCTCAATACCTAGAACAGAGCTTTGCACTTTGAGTAAATATGTACTAAGTTGATGAATAAATGCATGAATAGTGAAAATCTTTTAATATAATTCATCATATTAACAGATTCAAGGAGAAAAATTATGTGATCATCTCTAGAGATGCCAAAGAGGCACTAATAAAATTCAGCATATATTCCTGATTTTTAAAAAATCGATAAAATAAGATTGAGATCCTGCCTTAATATTGTTTTAGATAGATAGATTGAGAAGCAACTAAAAATTCGTAAGTAGCAATAACAAAATTCATCAAGGTGGTCCTGCCACATTACTGTATAAATCAACGTTTTGAAATATACAAATAATAACTACTTAAAAATATAATAGAAGAGAATATCCAATTTATAATAGTAATAAAAAGATACGATACTTAAGAATACCCTTAACAGATAATGTGAAAGATTTATAAAATTGAAAATTTTTAATTTTACTAAGGGACATTTTAAAATGTTTACAAATAGAAATATATCTCTTGTTTTTCAATAGAAAAGCCCTCAATATTATAATATTCTATCATTTTTAAGCCAACCTAAAAAATTATATATATATATATATATATATATATATATATATATATATATATATATAATATTTATATATATCAATACTTAGTGGCAATGGTGGTAGAAAAGGGGCTTTGTGGGGGACTACAGTGTTTCTAACATGCATTGAAAAGGTAACAAGACTAATCCAAGATACCTGAAAAAGAATAACAAATAAATTCTAGCTGTATCAGATATTGAAACATACTATCCAATGCCTACTGCATGATAACAACTCCAATACTTAGCAGTGTAAGACAACGATTTCATGATATTCCTGAAATCCGTGGGTCAGGAATGCAGGGCACAATGATGGTGTGTTGCTTCTAGAAACATTAGAATAACTGGGAGTGACTCAGCATTTGGGGGTTGGAATCATAACAGCTTCACTCACATGTCTGCTGCCTGGGCTAAGATAACTTGTAGATACAGCTCGGCTAGAGCACCTACACATGATCTCTTCATGAAGCCAGGCCAGAACATTTCTAGAAAAAGCCACCCAAAAAACTGGTTTGATGATTTGCCTCTGAGAGGAGCAAGTTAGTTGGCAGAGGTGGGAAAAGTAGGAGAAAAGGGAGGAAATGAAGAATGGGAGAGTCCAAAATAAGAAGGAGACTCACCATGTTTACATATTAACTTTTATTTTTTTAACTAGTTAATATATCAAAAAAAATTAGCCTAAGTAAAGTTTTACATCTATTTATGATATACTTGATAAATTAACGGAAACTTCAAATTTCTTTATGTTCTGCTAGAATTTTTTCAGGATACAATGGTAAAAAAATTATTTTTTCAAGATTAGAAGCTCTGTTGTTTTTTTAATGGGAAAATAATTATGTGGTTTTTTGAAGGATGAATGTAAGTTCTAACGCACAGAGCAAGAAAGTTGTATGCATATTATCTGGGTGAAGTCAAAGGAAGTTCGTACCATCACTTCAAAATATGCATGCTTATAATAAAATACACGCAATGCTGTTTTCTTAATTTAATAAAAATGAAAGCAGTATTTCCCTCATATTTGTTTCATGTTTGACACTACTGCTTCTTGTTTGGCCCAAGTCAGGGCCTGAGCTTTGAGATAACCCCAATAACTGGCAACCTACTGACAGTAGGTTTAAGTAGAATGCCCCGGGGAAGACTGCTATATGAGCCTCAGGAAGGCAGCCTGTGAGATCAAAAAAAAATCTAAACAGAAAATGTGTCACCATAAATTCAGCTTTGGAGTCAAACTCATAAGATCAAGAATTTCATGCCTTGGAGTTCTCTAATTTTCTATACGAATGGCATAGTCTTGTTAAATATTAATTATATTTATTAATATCATTCTATACTGAGATTCAGTCTGTATTTCAAATTTCCATAGTGATCCAAAGGAGACTATCACCGTAGTGTCAACTTGCCACAAAATGATTACCTAGAAATTCTAAGTAAGCCCTGATACATTAACTATGCAAGCTGGGAAATAAATTTCATAACACTGAGTTAGATATCAAAGCATCATGGAATTTCAATAACTTTGTTACAAGGATATCAAACCCAACCTTAGTCTGGGTATATACAATTACTTCGTCCATGAGGTCAATAAAGTCATTTCTATGAAACTCTTCTTGAAATGAGGAAGAGAGTGAGCCCTTCAGGAATTGTCAGAATTAGGACACCTCTCACAGCAGCCTTCCTTAAGTCTTTACCATTGTTGCCTTATGGTCCAAGAGCTCTCTTTTCTATATTGTCCCTGTTGTATCTTGAGGCTGAATACAGTGCTGGCACTTAATAGGCAAAAAAGCAAATCTTTGTCCATTGAAACTAGTTGGAATATGATGATAAAACTTAGTTTCCTCAAGTGCAAGTCCAGTAAATCCATGATTTGCTATTACCAGAAGTTATGCTAAGCACTTTATATTTATTATTCACATATTATTCTCAAAACAACACTAAAAGGTAGTTACTATTATTTCAATTAGACAACTAAAAAAAAAATGAGGCTTAAAGAGGTTGAGTAACTTGTCCAAACATATACAATGAAAGAGACAAAATTTGAATTCCTGCTCAAACCCCTAGGCTGCCTCTCAACTCAGGTCTGTACAGGACAAATTGCTATCTATAATCTCACAGCTAGCCTTCCCCACTCCAAGCACATACATTAAAGAGAACAGGTAAGGTGACAAACAAAAACTACTAGGTAAGCAAATTCATATAAAAGAACTATTTTGAATATATATCAGGCCATTTAGAAATGCTGACTTTCCCATCCTAAGAATGCCTCTGTTATTCTCTGGCACCATTGCATTAATGATTAACTTTTGCTCTTTAATTCCTACAGCAAGAAAATAAACATGATGTCTCTAGAGCACTAGCATGAATATCACTCTCTGAAATTGTGCCCTAGGGGAAGAGGTTGGCAAGGGAAACTTGTCTTCCAAAGGCTTATATGCTTGCTAGTCACTTCTTACTTTATGGTTGCTATTATTTCCTAAACGAGGTCATGTAATTAAAACAAAGATAGACTTTTAAAAAATTATTATTAAGTAACTCTAATATTCCATTTTGCATCATTAAAGGTCAAGGGCTAAATAGCTACCTCTGGCTTGTAAATTTCTTTTACTTCTTTAAAGAAGAAAGTCACAGAAAGAGATTTCTATGTCAATTCCTGGAGAGAATGCTAATAAAGTCTAGGGAGGACCATGGTCAAAAAGATATGCTCTCAGGTCTCACTGAAGACAACTTCCAATGGTTAGATCCATTCTTCTGCTAAGTTGTAATTTCACTTGTGTACTGTCTTCAAGTATGTGGAAGAGAAACAAGGATAATAGAAAAATGAGAATCTAGGGGTTGGTGCTTGACAAGTTTTCTGTAATTTGATTTAGTCTATAACACCAATTAATCTTTTGCAAAAGACCTTTTTGATGCCTTCAATTCATTTCCAGTGACAATATATTTGCACACACAGGTCTTTTCATGCAACATTTACTAATGTTGTGGTAATGGGGCTTTAGAAAGGAAATGTTTATTGTTTCATTGTATCTTTTTTAAAAATTTATTTATTTATTTTTGGCTGTGTTGGGTCTTCGTTGCTGTGCCCAGGCTTTCTCTGGTTGCAGTGAGTGGGGGCTACTCTTCGTTGCGGTGCACGGGCTTCTCACTGCGGTGGCTTCTCTTGCTGCAGAGCACGGGCTCTAGGCGAACAGGCTTCAGTAGCTGTGGCACGTGGGCTCAGTAGTTGTGGCTTGCAGGCTCTAGAGCGCAGGCTCAGTAGTTGTGGTGCACAGGCTTAGTTGCTCTGCGGCATGTGGGTTCTTCCCGGACCAGGGCTCGAACCCGTGTCCCTTGCATTGACAGGCAGATTCTTAACCACTGTGCCACCAGGGAAGCTCTCACTGTATCTTAATAAAGATTAAAGCATGTCTCAACTTTTTCTGACTTTTAGGACTAAAAGTGAACTTAAGTAGCAGTAAAGTTAAATAATCTGCTGCCTTTAAGGGACATAAACATCAATTTTCTGGCACCTCATATTTACCAATGAAATTACATTAAACAGTGAAATATTAGCTCTTTTAGCCTTCACTTGCTTCCTATAATGTAATGAGGAAGCACTGTATCACTTAGTCTGATCCTTCCTTCTGCCAAATCCATCTCTGAGTTTCTGGCAGGACTAAAAGAATGTACCTGAGGTGATTACCAATATGTTAGATTATTAAAAATTAAGTACCCCAGCATTCTCTTTTACATTCATTTTCCAAGACAATTGTCCAGAATATCTGAATTTAAAGGCTACTCCTTCACCGCCTTAACCTTGAATTGCTTCATTCTGAAGCCAGAAGGCCTATCTCACAATCTGGGCATTTTAATGGTGATGTAAATTACTGACTCTAAAGAAATAACCAACTTTTAACAAGAGGCAGCCAACTACATCGTGGAAAAACTTAGGCTCAATGTTAATAAGATAGAATACAACCAATATGACTCAGAATTCACTCTCTGCATCACATATATCATCAACAAAGGTGGTTTTTATCATGGTAATTGGCCTGGGCTGGGTGAACCGATTTTAGAACAGATGGACAAAAACCTTAACAAAAATAACCATAAATGGCAAAGTCACCTGAAACATAAACATCTGATATTTAACCTTTTTGTTATGCCTTAGGAAAGGAAGGAGATCCCAAGATACATATACAAAGGTGTTTAGTTTCTTCTCCTATGTTCATGGCAAGAACTGATGATCAGATGATGTAGTAGAAATCATCAAACAACTTTTAGCTCCTGTTCTGACATTAATTGAGTGGTCTTGTGGGAAGTTACTTAAGCCCTCTGGCATAAGTCTATTTGGTTGTAAAATTGTTATATTTTGCTATACCTTCTACATCCCCTTACAGCTATAAAACTTCAAAATTCTATCAATACAATAATTTATTATGAAGCATGTAATACAATATCTTTGTTTTGTTCACTGCTGAATTTGAGCACTTAGAATTGTGCCCAACACATAGTAAATTCTCCATAACTATTTCTTGAATGAATATAGCATACTTAAGTGTTTGTTGAATGAATACATATATAAAGTATGTAACCTTTCAGTTTCTTACTGGCTATATTATTATTTACATACAGAGAATGTGTTGTGAAGAATTTTTTTGAAAACTCCCAAAGTATCACGAGTTAAAGTTCATGGTATAAAAAAAGAAGTTAAAAAATAAGGACAATATTTTCTAATTTTTTCACTCCATAAAATACCCAGAGATTAGTAAATGAGCAGCCACATGCAGTATAACAGATCAAGATCAATTATACTGTAAGACCAGATGCCATAAAACTCCTAGAGGAAAACATAAGCAGCACAACACTTTTTGACATAAATCACAGCAATATTTTTTGTTTCTGTCTCCTAAAGCAAAGCAAATAAAAGCAAAAATAAACTAATGGGACCTAACTAAACTTAAAAACTTTTGCACAGCAAAGGAAACCATCAACAAAATGAAAAGACAATGTACTGAATGGGAGAAAATATATGCAAATGATATGACTGATAAAGGATTAATAACCAACATATATAAGCAGCTCATACAACTCAACATCAAAACAAACAAACAAACAACTTGATTAAAAAATGGACAGAATAGACATTTTTCCAAAGAGGGAATGCAGATAGCTGACAGATACATGAAAAGATGCTCAACATTGCTAATCATCAGGGAAACGCAAATCAAAATCACAATGAGATATCATCTCACACCTGTCAGAGTGGCTATCATCAAAAAGAACACAAATGACAAATGTTGGCAAGGATGTGGAGAAAAGGAAACTCTTGTACACCGTTGGTCAGGATGTAAGTTGGTGCAGCCACTGTGGAAAACAGTATGGAGGTTCCTCAAAAAGCTAAAAATAGAACTACCATATGACCCAGCAATTCCACTCCTGGGTATATATCCAAAACAAACAAGAACACTAATTCGAAAAGACACATGTACCCCAATGTTCATAGCAGCATTATTTACAATTGTCAAGATATGGAAGCAACCTAAGTGTCCATAGACAGATGAATGGATAAAGAAGATGTGGTAAATATATATATATATATATATATAAACACACATACATACATACAATGGAATACTACTCAGCCATAAAAAATAATGAAATTTTGCCACTCGCAGCAACAATGGAGAGAATTGAGGACATTATGATAAGTGAAATAAGTTAGACAGAGAAAGACAAATACTGTACGATATCACTTATATATGGAATCTTAAAAATACAACAAATTAATAAATATAACAGAAACATGCAGATTCACAGATGTAGAGAACAATTAGTGGTTACCAGTAGGGAGAAGAAAGAGGGAGAGGCATTATAGGGGCAGGAGAGAAAGAGGTACAAACTATTAGGTATAAAACAAGCTACAAGGATATATTGTACAACACAGGGAATATAGCCAATATTTTATAATAACTATAAGTGGAGTGTGACCTTTAAAAATTGTGATTCACTATGTTGTACACCTATAACAATATTGTATGCAACTATACTTCATTTTTTAAAAAAATCAGTGAAAATTGACGAGTACTTGGGGAAAAGAAAAAAGTAAAGACTTTTTTTTTTAATCTTTGGATCTTTGGACAAATATTTCCTGGACTTCTGAGTTACAAAACATGAAATTCTAAAATTTTAAGACTAGATATTCAGACACCTAGACTGCAAAAGAATCTGACCATGGTTCTGGGCATGTCTGTTTGACTCCTATTATCCACATGCCTCAAATATGTATTTCAGTTTGAAACTAGGAATATATGGTGACTGTAAGAGAAATACACCTTATTCAAGCTGAATGAGTTAGTTGCTGGCTAAATGAGCTGATCTTTTGAGTAAAATCATTTATATTTGTCTACTTAAATGTTGGAATATATACCCCAAAGGTTGGTTTAAGTAGAATTAATGCCAAGCTTTTGTTGTTGGCAATATATAATCATACGTTCATTTTCTACTTAGAGCCATTTCTTGTTTGTGATTACAAAATTATTTCATCTGTATAAAAGAGAGACTATAAGCAAGAGGATGATAGAAATAATGCAAGTAAAAAAAAGAGGGGAAAATTTGCATGTGAATACCTCATAGAGATTAGAAAGGCAAATGAGGAGATAGAAAATAAAAATAATTGCTATTATTTGATGAGCATCCACTCTATTCTTTAATAAAGCATACTTTAATAAATTAAATAATCTTCATAACAATCATAAAAAATAGATATTATCATCATCTTCTTTTTCAGGTTAACATGTAAATATGCATTAGAATGCCTGGTGGTAGCAAGTTCTCTGGAGAAAAATAAGCCAAGGCAGGTGCAGGGGTGGGTGTGGGGGGCTAGAGAATACAGCATCATCTTATAGATGAGAAAGTTGAGGCTCAGAGCAATAAAGTAACTTGCCAAAGGGCAGACAGAAAGTCAAAATCTAAACTAATTTCTATCTGACTCCATTGTCCACACTATTGACTACATCAAACTTCCAAAAGAGAATTTTTGAGATATCAGTGATAAATTCACAGTGCCTGATGCTGAAAAACAATAAATTTGATTTACACTTTGGTTGTCAAAGCTGATCATATGGCTATTTTATTACATATACTACATTATGAAGCCTCAGGTTGAAATGTGCTTATATTTCCATATATTTCAGTATATCAGGGCAGGTAAAACTTTAAAGAATGAATTCCACTTTTTAGAACTGAGTTGAAAAGAGTTCCTTCCTCTGCCTTTTTAATTGCATTAATCACAATACTAAATCCATTTTCTATATCTCACATTCCAGAAATAAAAATTAGCTACATTCTTTTTTTTTCTTAATTTATTTATTGATTTATTTCTATTTTTGGCTGCGTTGGGGCTTCGTTGCTGCATGAGGGCTTCTCTCTAGTTGTAGCGTGCGGGGGCTACTCCTCGCTGCCGGGCGCGGGCTTCTCACTGCAGTGGCCTCCCCCGCTGCAGAGCATGGGCTCTAGGCATGTGGGCCTCAGTAGTTGTAGCTTGCTGGCTCTAGAGCACAGGCTCGGTAGTTGTGGCTCAGGGGCTTAGTTGCTCCACGGCATGTGGGATCTTCCTGGACCAGGGCTTGAACCCATGTCCCCTGCATTGGCAGGCAGATTCTCAACCACTGCGCCACCAGGGAAACCCAAAATTAGCTACATTCTTTTGAAGAACCTATAGTTTTTATTTCTAATTTGTCTTCTTTAATCTTATTTCCTTCCTTCCAACCAAGTTGAGGGCCGTGGACTTTTCAAATGGTTTTCTCGGTGGGTCTTGCACCTCCCGTCTCTTCACCGTGGCTGCTCTCCTTCTTTCTGCATTCCCCACACCCCTTCACCTTCCTCAATCAACTGCAGCACCCTGCCCTCCATGCTGTTCCTCAAACATGCCAGGGTGCTCGTGCTTGACAGTTTTGCATTTTTTTGTTTGGCTTTTCCTTTTTCCTGGAATATTCTTCTCGCTCTAACCAGATATCCACATGACTAACTTCCTTACCACCTTTAAAACTTTCCTCCAATGAAAACTGCTCAATGGGACTTTGTTAAAAACTATTTACTTTTGCAAACTGCTCTCTATACCCCACACTTACCCTGCTCTACTTTTTTAAAGCATCACCTTCTAACAAACTAAATATTTTTGTTTTGTTTGTTGTTTATTTTCTCTCTGCTCCTCTACAATGGAAGCTCCATGAGGGCAGGGAACTTTGTCTTATTTTCTGATACATCCCCAAAGCCTAAAACAGTGTCAGACACATAGTAGGCTCTCAATAAATGTTAGCTAAATAAATAAGCATCTCATTAATATAAATTCTTAGAGGGAAACTTCTTAGTCAAACAGTGGGCAGATTTCAAAATTCAGAGGCTTATTAGTAAATTAATAAGTAAATTAAAACACTGATTACAAAGTTTACCTAAAACAACAAAAATGTATGGTCTGAAAATAGAAGTGCCTAGCACTCTGCAGAGGACTCACCTCCTCACTTCCTCTCAACTGTTACTCCTCTTATGACCACAAGCCACAATAATGTACAAAACCCTATCTCTGAGGAGCAGCAAACATCTTCCAACTTTGATCTACTCACCCAACAAAGGTGCTTAAAACTAAATTTAAGGACAGACCGCCACTGATCTAGATGCAAAAGTCATACTCCAGGTGTTTTATTCAATGGACCTTCTCATATGTGCAAAACCCAGAGATACTGTCCTCACTTGCCCTTTCCAGACTGTATTCTTTGCCAGTTTAAACATACCTGGTTCCAACCTAGGATCCTAGTTCTTATCCATCCTGGAGCCACCCCTCTGTTAACCCATCTGCCTGGTCTGACTTGGAGTCCTCTTCTTTCCTATTTCCTCTATTTTGCTCCAACACCCAGGAGGTGGGCTTCTAAATTCATAACATCCATGCTCTCCCTTTCTGTAGAACCCATGCTCTATAATCCACCACACTAGTTGACCGGCCCTCAACAATTCTACCCCATAGTCAAACAACTGTAAATAAAATATAAATGGAAAAAAGTTTATATATGTAATATATAATTTATATATACCCCCTAAACTGTTTGTGTTCCTACTATTCTTCCCAGTCAGGGTTATTAATGCATATATCTACATCTCCTTCTCCCTGTTCTTCCTAAGCCTGGTTCCCATTTGACACTCACTGCATATTTGAGAGAGTACTTCCTCTCCTTTAGCATCTCTTTATTACTGAGAAAAGTTAAGCCTGTTCTAAATTGTTGTTCATTTGTTTTGACCCTTTGAATCAATGAAGCAATGAAACTAAAACTCTGCTCTCTTTTTTATGTGCCCCATGGCTTTCTACTGTAGTGGTACTACTGAGTGGTGCTCCAGCTCTGCAAGCCGCCATATATTTTGTGTTCCATTGTACAAGGGTGAGCTCGAAGTGAGATGAATATTCTTCTCTCAAACTTTCTAGTGACTCCATCAGCATAACTGATAATTATGTCTGCATAATTGATAATTTATCCAACCAGATGCAAATACATTCAGGTTTACCATTAACTCCACTGTGTGCTACAATCCAGCACCTGCGTTATTTTTCTCAAAGCATATCTGCACATTAAGTATTCCCCCTTCACAGTCTTATACTAACTCCATCACTGCAAATTCCATCCCAGTTTCCCTTTTCTCCAACAGGAGGCACAGACTGACACTGATTTAGTGGATCCTTTTAGATTTCCTTGCTATTTTCATTTCTAAGTCTCCCTGAACTTAAATTCACTTTTTTTTGTCTTATACCTGTGGTGTCTCCATTTCCTGTTAATTCCTGATCACCTTTTCACAAAGGACCCACAGCCAGACCTAAAGGGTGATAGAGTTGGTTTTTATTGTTCCCCTTTCACTTATCTCCCCTGGCTTCCAGCTGGACCCAGCTGCCTCTGGCAGCCCACTATTCCAGACCCCCACTTACCCCTCCCACATCCATTTTAGGCGGCACTATTTTCTACCTTAAA